>NC_051181.1:69413234-69670140 GCF_013339695.2 Rhipicephalus sanguineus | reverse complement strand
TTGAACAATAAAAAATTCGCAGCGTGCGCGCTAACTAAAAGCCGACTTCTTCTGTCTCTCATTCCCCATTAGCAGCCATTGGCATGTTCCAGTAGGAAACGTTAGTAGAAGTGTAAGTGTTAGCTAAAAGCCGACTTCTGTCTCTCACTCCCCATTAGCAGCCATTGTTTACCTCCAATGTAGTGCCTGGTGAGATTTCTCCTTTGCGTGATTAAACAATAAAAATTCACAGCGTACATGTAAAATTAAAGTGAGCTGCAAGTCGCCATGACTCTCATCGACCCTTTAGTATAAACCGGCCCGATCTCACGTCGTTGATGATGTACGGGGCGTGAAGCTGCGCGACGCCGCCGCCAAGAACCTGCCGTACGAGAGCTTCGCCCCACTCATCATCATTCACCCCGTGGTTATGCTGTGGAATTTTTTCTGCCACCCTGCATGCTTATCTGACTCATTCAACACGCGCCTTCTCCCTTTTCAGAGCGAAGCACCTTAGGCCCGCACCCCTCTACACCTTCGAAGTTCCCTTCTCTTAGGTATCGCTTTAGGTTATAGTGGCCGGAGATTTGAGAGCAAATGGTAGGCCTTGAGGGGTTAGGTTCTAGCGCACCAGATATTCAAATAAGCTATCTACAAAACTGCTAAGAATGGTCGTGTTCACTTTCACTGCCTTTACCGTGGATTGCGAAGTGACAACCATCATACTAGCGCACTACGGGCGCTTTGTCAAAGGCAGTAGCAGACGCTCTCCCCGCCCGGCGCCGAATGAAACGCTGCGCTCACCGAACACCGCGCGCGGCGTTCCGTCGCCGCCGTCGACGCTCCCCACCGCATTATCCCTCGCATCCCTCTCCCACCTGTCTCCCTCTGCCTGCGCTGCGCTCGCAGATGGAGACAGGTGGGAGATAGATATCTTTCTTTGCGCAGAGACAGACAGGTTCCTTTCTTTGTCCTCTCCACCCTATCCCCAAAAACAACTTTCCCGAAACTCGGTCCTGTGACCACAGTGCCTCCTTTGTCACGCCTCACTCCCCTTTCACCTCCCCCTTTCGTCGACGTCCTAATGTTTCAGCCATCGCCTCTCTTTTCCTTGATCACCTTGACGATCTTCGATAGCCTTTCCTCGGCTAGCCTGAGCCTTTCCTCCCACAGCCTTCGTTTTGTGTCGCTCTGTCGCCAATGCATTCTGCAGTAGTGCGATTCTAATGAAGATCCTATTCCGGGCAGGCACAATGTTTTTTTTTTTTTCATTCTGGCCTCTAACTTACATTGTCTGCACTTCGAGTCACCTTTTCCTGCTTTCTCGTCCGCACAAACTTCGATTTTCCAACCTACCCCGCACCATGAGCATTTTACGATCTTTTTGACCATGGCTAGATCAGTTCACTGGTTTTCACGCGCTAGAAACTTCTCACACTAGACAACCGCAAGAGAGGACGTACTTCGTACACTGCCCGAAGCCAAAAGCTACGAAAAACTTAATGAATACGCTGCACTTCAAAGCACATGTGCACACACGTGGTCGGTCTACGTGCACACCTCAGCCGCGTGGTGGCACAAAGAACATCACAAAGTAATAAACCCACTTAAGGCTTACGCTATTGACTTATTTGCTCATATAGCCACTGACAGAGGCAAGTTCAGCCATGCAAGAACAATTATTTGTCGCTGTCGTACCGTAGCCCACGAAGAAGACGTCCTTCCCCTGGCACTCTTATACTGAACTCCCGGGAGTGTTAGTGCACTGAACACGGCAGTGTTAGTCAGCACCGATGGCGGTGGATGCGGGACACTCTCTTTCTGCCTGCTCGCGCCACGTAGCACGGGATTTTTTGACGAGCTGGTAGCTGACCAAGAATCCCTCTCGTACTCCTTAAAGCCATTAAGTCTTTCAGAACGAGACCTATAGCTACGAATGAAGGAACGAAGGGAGCAGACAATAACGCCAAGGAAAGTATAGGGGATGGTATTTTTAGAAATTATGATATCAATCCGAAGAAAGTCAAGTACAAGAAAGAATAACTTGCCGCCGGCGGGGAGCGAATCTGCAACCTTTCAATTACGCGTCCAATGCTATGCCAGTTGATCTGCAGCACCGGTAATCGCCACGTCCACATCACAGGGTATATCTGTGTATTTCAACCTGTGCAGTTCAACCAGTGTCAGCCAGCTCCGATCACAGCCATGGCGGTGAGTGCGGTACACTTTTTCTGCCAGCTGGCGTCACGTATTACGCGGTCTATTTACGAGCTCGCAGTTGACCATTAATCGCTCGCATATGACCTGAAGACGTTCAGTCTGCCGTTACGAGACCATCGCTCTGAAGGAAAGAAAAAAGGGGCTTTTAAATGCTCGTTTTTCTACGTGAGGCCAATGTTTATGAGAGCTAATCGAGAACAATGCCAATACTAGTACAGGGATGTTATTTCTAATAATTAGTTATAAATGTGAAGAAAGCAAAGATGACCAAAGTGGACGCCTATTTCGAAGTTTGCAGGTTCAGTGCCTGTCAGTTGCAATTTATATATTTGTTTACTGTACTTTCTTCAGATTTTTATCCTAAATATTGGAAATATCCACCCTATACTTCCCTGGCAATATTGTCTAGGACTTGCTGGTGAAAACAGTGGACGTCGAGATGCGTGTGTGTGGTGCCATGAAGTCTTCTATCGCTAAAGATAGCAGGGCGCGCCTGGTATTTTAACGCACACGGGACAGAGGAACCCGACAGCCACCACAACGCAAGCGGGGACAGAAAGTGAGTGAAACAGCGACGTGATGACCACAGAATTCCCTCTCGGTGGGCTCCCGTGGCGCATGAATGGGCCTCCTTGCTGGGCACAGCGTAACAGTGGCGAGGTGTCGCTTTCGTTGGACCCCTGGCTGCGAGCGGTTCGCCTCGTGCGGCGGTCGCTTCCGCCGGTTTGTGTTTGCGCGGTTCACGCCCGAATGGCAGCAAAAAACAAGCAAGGGGGCCCCCATCTTTGTGACAAGCGGTATCTGGAGACTAGTTCGTCACTTTATGACATACAACTCGAGGCTCTGCACGTCTGTGAGGCTGATAAAGAGGCCCACGAAACGTGACCGCAGACGCCGCTGCTGCGCCCGGGTGGGCGCTTTTGAGCGTTTCATTGCTGCTAAGCTTTCCTGGATTATTATGTTGCAGCTGGCCGTCGTTTTTACAGTGTCGCCAGAGGAATATCATCATGAACCGGCATGAGCTTTCTACATCCTGTTCTTCATCGTTGTCGTCGTCTTCCTCTTTTCCTTCGCTCCAAAACACAAGCGCCGATTTCGCCAGCGCGAGATGCAATTACTTGAAGCTTGAGACGAAGACTACAAAAAGATAGAGTGCGTGAGAGAGATAAAGAAAGATAAAGGTAGAGAAGGAGATAGATTCAAGCTCAAAAAAATTCTTCCCGAGGCGAGATCCCAACCCGTGTGCACCCAATCCTAAGGCGAGGGGCTCGGTGAGCAACGTGGGAGTGGGTAATGGTTGTGAGGTAGAAGAGGACGTATGTGAGGGTTAGGAGGAGGAGAAGAGAGAATAAAACGCAGCATATAGAAAGAAAAAAAGGAGAGAAACTGAGAATGAAAACGATGGGCAAAATGAAAACGATGGAGAGAAAGAGAGAAATCGAATGAACAGAGGTAAATATATAGAGAGCGACAGAAACACATAGAAAAACGAAGCGAGAAATACAGAGACAGAGAGAGAAATGGAAGATGGAGAAAGACGGGAAGGACTAGGGGACCCTTAAAGAAAGCACTGACACAAAATTTCGAAGGTGAGATAACCTGTGGGGTGGATTTGTGTGAACACACACGCATCATCTACAAAATGTCAACGGATAATATATAGCCTAGAACATGTTTAAAATCTCGTGTTTAAAACCGAAACTGCGACTCGGCGCTATAAAACCGTCTCCAAATAATTAGCAGTCGCGCGCTCGCGCAAACGAGCTTTCCAGCCGTGATAAGTGGGTCGTTGACTAGTTACCGCAACAGTAAAAACAAGACGCAAAATTTTGGTGTCAGTGCTCCTTTAAGAGTTGAACGCGATAGCGATATCCGCACGCAAGCACGCACGCACGCACGCACGCAGGCACACACACGTACACATACAAACTATCGCATTCCGTGTCGCTAGCGTGCCTTCGCTTCTTCGTAGAGACCTGAACTGTGCCGCAAGCAAAGCCAAAGTGCAAACGCGCTCAGGCTAATGATGCAAAACTATCGGTAAATTGACTATCGATAGTATCGATAGCTTTTGGAAACTATCGATAGTGTAAACAAGCTATCGATAGTGCTACTATCGACAAACTATCGATAGTGCAATCGGTAGTACCATCGTTAATATTGCTACAGCGATATTACTGCCACGCGTGTTTATTGCTTTGTTTTGACGTATTCGGGTTTTCCCCACGAAGACTGTTAGCAACGTTTGACGCGACCGTGCCGTAATGCTTGAGAAGCTTCACAATTGTTTGAGATCTTTCTGTTAAGATTACGCGCCGGACGCGTATAGTAAAGTTTATTCGCGAGCTTACGCCAGCACCAGCCATAACGCTGGAAGGCTTGATGGCTGTCGTATAAAGGACGACGCGTTCAACGGCTGACGACTGCTCCCGCCGCTATCAGAGCGCAGCATGTATCGCTTGTATTTGGAGTTTTGATTTTCTGGGAACAAGTTCGCCCAAATAAAGAGCTCCGTATTTCCCAGCCTTGCTGCAGCATTCTTCGCCGTCACAACCACATGACAATACTAACGATAGTGGTGTGAATAATGATGCGGTTGCTGGCCGGCCATATTGCCAAAATATTTGCGATAGCCTATACCAGCTTCACTTGATTAATGAGCAATTTTTGGCAGAGAAATTAATTATTTCCGCAGTGAAAACGGTGGAATATATCCATCAATAAATTCGTATCCAAACGCAACCGATTACGCCTTACAATTAAGTTCTTGATAATTTTTATTTTGAAATCATAAAATGCAATATCAATTTGAATCCGCGTAGTCGCACCACATGTGAAGGCTTCCATTCCTCTACAGCTGAACAGTTTGACTTTATAATCACGTTTCAGCAAAGCACTCTGTTGAAGAACACAAGCACGTCAACTTTCTTGCCCTTCAGCCTCCGGCTCCACTATGTACCACGCGCACGCGGAACCAAGTTTATTCTGCAGTGAGTCCGCGCTGTTGATTTCATACTGTCGATAGTACCATCGAATTCTTTACTATCGATAGTGCTATCGATAGCATTTTTCACCATCGATAGTTCGATAGTGACTCACCTATCTATAGTATCGATAGTACCATCGATAGTTCTGCATCACTACCTCAGGCTCCTATCGTTATTTGCATGAACGTCAGCGTTTCGTTCACCGCCAAAGCTTCTTTTTTGCTCACGACCTAAAACGCCGCCGCCGACACCGGCATTTCCGCGAAAGGAGCTGCTTAGCGCTATCGTATTAAAATATAAAATTATCGAGAAAGACAAATAAAAGTTAAGGCAACTTTGCACTAGGCGTGCCTGGCCTAAAGGATGTGAGTATCTGGGCAGCCTTCTTAGTTTCTCTTCGGTTTTCTCTTTCTTTCCTCCTCTCTAGATTTATTTTTCTCGCCGTTCCGTTCTTTCTCTCATTTTCTCCTTCTTCTTATTTCTATATATTTCTTCCTTTCTCTGCATCTCTTTCTTTCTCTTTCTTGCTATTTCTACTTTCTTCCTATTTTTTACCTTTCTTTTTTCTCCCTCTTTTTTGCTTCCTCTTTTTTTCTAATTTATACGTGGTTTCGCCTTTTTTACTCCAAGCGACGACAGCATGCGAGAGCATACGACACCGCTCTGCACTAATCATCACGAAGGCGCTCGAAGAACAAGAAGAGGACAACTCCTTGGCACGAACGCGCCCACGTTATGCTACAAATGGCCGAGCTGTTTCTGTTTTTGCATGCGTTACGCCACATTACTGCAGCATACAGTGAAAGCATGCGGTAGCCCTGTACCCTAAAGTGCGGCGCACTTAATAGAGAGAGAGAAAGAAAGAAATAGGGAGGTGAGAGTGTGGAGAAGGGGAACGCCAACCGCTCCGCTAATATACGTCAGTCTTTGTAGCACTAGGGCGAAGCTGCCTCTTTTTTTTATATATTACCACATATTGTGCTGCCGGTTATCTTTGAATTCTTAGAGTATGCGTAGTTCGATGTGAACTTGCAATTGCTTTCTTTAGGTTGTCTCAGGATTTCCCCAAAGGGAAATTATTGAAAAATTCCAATGTAACGCGGATCTAACGGAGGGTATAGTGGATGTAACGGAGGATGTAAGGAAGGATGTAATCACCTCGACCGCGTTCCTTTCGCAATTTAGGAACATATCACGGGAACTTGTTGCAACACTAGGAAGAAACGTGGAACGAACGTTTTGTCCTGTTTTCGAGGAACGTGTACAACACTGCAAAGCATGCGAGAGGAGAGAAAAGCCTGACCACTTAACGTTTCTCTATACTTTCTGACGTGTGCAAATAATGTCCTTTCTCTCCCTCTTAAGCAAGCTAGTAGAAATCTAGAAAGCGGCAAGTGATGTTTTTCCTTGTTCGTTTTCTCCTCGATGTGGGTTGAAGTCTCGTCAAGGAGATGATCGACGTCCATGAAGCAGGAGGCAGGTTGGAGATAATAAAAACTTGAAGGTATACTGTAGCGAAATATTTACAGTCATTGTACATCATGCTGAAGCACACTGATGATAACATAGACTACAACAGCGCCTTACTCTTCTACTTAACTTTTCTTAAGTTTGTGGCGACACACTGCGCACAAACCGGTGCAGCCTCCGCCTCGTCACTCGCTAGCCCAGCGTGACACGGCTGCATGCTACACCACGTCTCCGATAAGGGACAGCGCCACCGACGGTGGCTTTAAAACGAAGCTGCCAAGCTCGGAAATCATCATTAGTTCGCTACCCGACTGAGCGCAGCGTCGCTATGCTCGCACCGCTGCTGCTACTACGCTAATAAACTCTCGTTATGTTTTATGTTGGGATGCGTCCTTCCATTGACCCGGCATCCCACATCTGGTGACCCGGAAAGCGAACAGACCGCACCGCCATGGCCGACCCAGAGGCCCTCACCGCTCTGCGCCAGCGGGTGCAACAGCTCCAACAGGAGCTGCAGACCCAGCGACCCCAGCACTCTCGCAACGCCTCCACAACCGAGGCCGTGCCTGCCGGCTCCGCTGAGGACGTCAGAGCTCCCAGAGAGCTCCCTTACGCTGCCTCGTGCCACACCTGGCGTATCGCTGTCAGGCTTCCGCCGTTTTGGACGGACTCGCCCAAGGTCTGGTTCGCCCAGGTCGAGGCCCAGTTCTCCCTGGCGCATATCACGCAAGACCGTTCCCGCTACAATTACATCGTCGCCCACCTGGACGCACGTCATGCCAACGAGGTCCGGGATATACTTGCCAACCCACCAACGGCCAACCTCTACGAATACCTGAAGACTACCCTTATTCGCCGCCTGTCGCTCTCCGAAGACCAGAAGGTACGCCAACTTCAGTCTGCAGAGCTTGCCTAGCGCAAACATTCGCAGCGCCTGCATCACATGCGTGCGCTCGCGGGCAACATACAAGTCCAGGATTCCTTCCTGCGAGCGCTTTGGCTCCAACGACTCCCGCCGCACGTCCAGGCAATTCTGCAGGCTCAGGTTGGGCTACCTCTCGACGAACTTGCGGAGATTGCCGATCGCGTCATGGAGCTCTCCTTGCCACAGTTGTCGCCCACACCCAGGCCGTCGCTGCACCGCTGAACACCCTAGAGCTTGCACGCCGTATCGACGACATCGATCGACAGATCACCTGCATTCAACAACGCTTGGGTGAAAGTCTGCCGATGCATCAGCACCGCCACTCGCAAAGCCGCGACTGTAACACCACTTCGTCGCGGCAACCCAATAACAACGGCCCGTGTTACTACCACCGACGCTTCGGGGACAGAGCCCGCCAATGTCGACCACCCTGTTCCGCTGGGAATGCGGGAAACGCCAATGGCAGCTCGTAGAGACGGCCGCAAGCTGCCAACCCGGAGGCCACCGCATCTTCGTCACCGACCAAATCACGAAGCAGTGGTTCCTTGTCTACAGCGGTTCCGACATTTGCTGCTACCCGCGATCGCAGCTCCAAGATCCTCGTCCGCCTACGTCTTTCGAGCTCAGTGCGGCAAACCGCTCAACAATCAAGAAGTACGGCTCGCTCCGCCTGCACATCCAGCTCAGAAACTTACGCCGTGACCTTCACTGGAACTTTGTCATCGCCGACGTTGCCGAGCCAATCATCGGCTCAGACTTTCTGGCCCACTACAACCTCCTTCCGGACTGCCGCAACGACCTCCTCATCGACGCGACAACGGGACATTCCACACCTGGCCAGCGAACGACAGCCCAACAGCCAAGCATCAACGTACTCAATGTTACGCAATGTGCAGCACACCACCGTGCACTACATCCGGACTACTCCAGGCCCCCCGGTTTTCTGCCGCGCCCGTTGCCTTGCCCCGGACCGCATACGCATAGCCAAAGCAGTGTTCGAGGCCATGCTCCGCGAAGGAATCGCCCGCCGCTCTGACAGTCCATGGGCCTCGCCACTTCACCTCGTTCCGAAGAAGACCGAAGGCTGGCGACCCTGTGGGGACTACCGTGCCCTGAACGCACGCACCATCCCGGACAGGTACCCCGTCCACCACATACAGAACTTTGCCCATCGCATTCATGGCTGCCACGTCTTCGTGCTTGACTTGGTGAAGGCCTACACACAGATACGCGTCCCTCCGGATGACGTCACGAAAACGGCAATCATCACTCCCTTTGGCTTGTTCGAGTTTCCTTTCATCAGTTTCGGCCTGAGGAACGCTAAAGCGCTTTCAGCGCTTCATCGACGAAGTCGTCTGCGGCCTCGACTTCTGCTTCGTTAACGTTGATGACATACTGGTATTTTCCCGCGACGCCGAAGAGCACCACAGGCACCTTCGTCTGCTGTTTCAACGCCTCGACGACCACGGTCTACTTGTCAATACCCAAAAAAGTACGCTAGGCGCTTCCGTCGTCCGCTTCCTCGGCCACGAAGTTTCATCTGAGGGAACTCGGCCCTTGACCCAACAAATCTCGGACCTGCAAAGTTACCCTCAACCCACCACCGCTAAAGACCTTCGCCGTTTCCTTGGCATGCTCAACTTCTACAGGCGTTTCTTGCCACACGCAGCCGACGACCAGACTCCCCTCCATGATGCTTTGGCTGGCCTACGAGGAAACCAACACGTCGCGTGGACACCGACGTTAGCGAAAACGTTCGAAGAATGCAAAGCCGCCCTCTGCACCGCCACGCTTCTCAACCATCCCGTGCCAGACGCTCCCTTGGGGCTCTTCTAGGACGCATCTGGCTTCGCCATCGGCGCTGCACTCATGCACCGCGTGGAGAACACCTGGCATCCTTTGGCGTTCTTCTCCAAGAAACTCGCAGCTCGGAAAACGACCCCTTGAACCACCAGTTCCGCCGACGAAACGACGACCACCGCCCCGACAACTCTGCCAGCCTACTACAGAGAACTTCTGGTGATATACGAAGCAGTACAACACTTTCGCCATGTTCTCGAAGCACAGAGTTGCACCATCTATACCGACCACACGCCTCTTACCTACGCCTTCTCTCAACGTCGCGACAAGCTCCCGCCTGTACAACAGAACCAACTCTCGTCATTGCACAGTTCACCACCGACATCCAACATGTCAGCGGGAGAGACAACGTGGTCGCCGACGCGCTTTCACGTGTGGCAGCCATCAGCTCTGTGCAGATAACAGCGGACGTCCTCGCCGAGGCTCAGACTACGGACGCTGAACTGCAGGACCTTCTCAAAAGCAGGTCCTCACTACAGCTGCAGCAAGTGCCCATTCCAGGGTCTACAACCACAATCTCTTGCGACATGTCGACAGGACGAAGCAGGCCCTATGTACCCCTGTCCCATCCCCATGGTCTTTTCAACCAGCTCCACAACCTCAGCCATCCCGGTGTACGTGCCTCTACACGCCTCCTGGCTGACCGCTAAGTCTGGCCCTCCATGCAGCGGGATTGTCCCACCTGGGCGCGCTCCTTCATTCAATGCCAACGCGCTAAAGTCACCAGGCACGTCACGTCTCCACTCGAGACATTCCCTCAGCCCTCCGGTCGGTTCGAACACGTTCACCTCGACATCATAAGACCCTTTCCCCCGGCTCGACCCTATCGCTACTGCCTCACCGCCTTCTATCGCTACACTCGATGGCCCGAGGCATGGCCCCTCGAGGGAATCACCGCGGAAGACGTCGCCTCGGCCTTCTGCGCCGGCGACGTCTTCCGCGGCGACGTCTTCCGCAATTCCAGTCGCACCTGTTCAGGCTACTCGGGCTGACCATCGGTTTCGAACGCTTGAGGAGTTGCCACCCCTGCGCCCACGGAATGATCGAGCGTTTCCACCGACAGTTCAAAGCAGCCATTATGTGCCACCTGGACTCAACCTGGCTCGAGGCCATCCCAGCCGTCATCCTCGGTCTTCGCGCCACCTTCAAGCCGGACATCCACGCTACACCAGCAGAGCTCGTCTACGAAGAACCACTCCGTCTCCCAGGTGAATTCCTCGCAGCACTGCCATCCAGCGCTACGACGTCAGATCCCACCGACTTCGTCGCCCGACTCCGACGCACCATGGCTACCTTACGCCCATCACCTGCAGCCCACCATTGCAAGCCTACACCTTTCGTGTTCAAGGAGCTAGCATCGTGTACGCACGCTTTCCTCCGCGATGACACCGTCCGCAGGCCTTTCCAGCCACCTTACAGCGGACCCTACCCGGTCGTCCATCGCGACCACAAAAACTTCACTCTGCGCCTGAACGGGAACAACGTCCACGTCTCGATTGACCGGCTCAAGCCCGCATACATCGCCTCGTATGAACCGGGCAGTACCACTCCATCCACAGGCATCTATCCACAGCCGCCGCCGACGCCGCAGCCCGCTCCGGTCACGACACGCTCTGGACGTCTGGTACGCCTCCCAGATATCTACAGACCCTGAGGGCTCTGCACTCCGCGGGGGGGGGGGGGGTGACGTGGCGACACACTGCGCACAAACCGGCGGAGCCTCCGCCTCGCCACTCGCTAGCCCAGCGTGACACGGCTGCATTCTACAGCACGTCTCCGATAAGGGACAGCGCCACCGCAGCGTCACCGGAGGCTTACGTCATCGACGGTGGCTTTAAAACCAAGCTGCCAAGCTCGGAAATCATCATTCCTTCGCTACCCGACTCAGCGCAGCGTCGCTATGCTCGCACCGCTGCTGCTACTACGCTAATTAACAGTCGTTATGTTTTATGTTGGGATGCGTCCTTCCATCGACACGGCATCCCACAAGTTAGAGCCTAGAACACTCTTACTACATACGAAGAAGCGAGTCTCCCTGTTCGACCACCAAGTGGTTACGGCCCAGGCAAAAGTTGCATCGTACGGAGTCTTACTGATCGATCAGTAAAGTGATTACAGCCTAGACTGAAGGGATACGAATACCGTCCAGTCTTAAGTACCTTGCTATAAACAAAGAAAAGGGGAGGTGGCCACTGGTGGTCCGCCTCAACATTCCCTTATCCAATCCGTTTACCCTCAGATTAAGCCACTCCCTACTGGGCTGTCCCTAATCTCGACAGCAGTGTCATTATAGTGTAGAAAGTCGTTTTGGCACTCTTTCTCATCATGGCTCGCCCTCTCCTTATATCACGCTTTCACGGATTCTCACGGTCGAAATACATCGGTATCGTAGCCCTGGTGCATTCACGCCATTTTCCCACACTCATCGAGTTGAACCCACGGCCCCGGTCGTTAAACGGTTCCGGGAAGCAAAAGGCGTTTGCGTGTCCTTGCCTCCCTCGCATTCGGACCTTGCATTGCAGCGAAAGCCCATGCCGGTCGTTAAAGTGTCCGCTCGAGCGACGGCGGAGAGCAGGAGGTATTTGCCCGCCTCACCTTCCCACGCGTTCGGGCCCCTCTTTCCCAAGCCGGCCTCTGAGAAGGGGACGTCGCTTAACCGCAACCCATGAGGGCCCGCGGGGGAGACAAGCTGCTCAAAGGAAGCCGTTTGCATTCCATTGATAATTGTACAGCCAAATACCGTGCAGAGAGAGAGCCGAGAAAGAAGCTTTGTACAACGTACAGTGCCGCGCCGTCCCTTCTGCACGACCGACTTATGAGCGGCAAAACATAACACGGCATATCTCAGATGCAGCTCAATTATACGAAAGTAGCAAAAGCATTTAATGTTTTCTGGGGAAGGTCAATTCTGAAGCTAAAGCAGGCAACGGCATACATGTTTGAGCCCAAGGAACGTTCAAAATATCAACAGATTTCACCTATTCATCTGTCGAATAGAACTTACCACGTCCTTTTAAGAAACAGCGAATGAACTCGTTCTGTCCTCCTGAATCGAGGCGTAGGCTTACCTATTTTCAGAACGTTACCAATACGCTGTTTTGGCGGGTGTAAATGAAAAGCATATCAAATTTGTAACTACGTAATGGCTCCATGAAGTTGTTGCTCAAAGTGCTTTATTTGCAGTTACTTGGTAAACCTAATCATCACTGTTGCAGCATCGCTGAAGTGAACTTCTCGCTGCTCACTTCTTGCCAGCGCCTTGGATTCCACTTGTTGCTCCGACACCGGCACCATGAGCAGCCGCTTCTTTGGGTGCCAGGATGATCATGACTGAAAATGTGGATTGTATATTCATGTTTTTTGGGGACGATATATTGAATCATTTGATCTATTCCCTAGATATGCATAAGACCAAGCAAACGGATATATAAATTTAATAAAAAACTAAGGCACATTCGCACTAGTGTTACCAAGCCTGATGGAAGAGCGGATCTGGGCGGCCTTCCTCGTTTCTATTTATTTTTCTCTTTCTTGCTCTTTTTGTATTTCTCGATTTTTGTTCTATCTGTTTTTATCACTGTTCTCTTCTTTTCTATCTTTCACTCTCCGTGTATTTGTTTCTCCCTGTTTCTATCTGTTCTTCCGCTTCTCTCTCGATATATATTTCTCGATTCATCTTTCTTTCTTGCTTTTACTTCTTTTTTTCTCTCTTTTTTTCTGTCTCGTGTATTACTCTCTATATCTCTGTATATGGCTTTGCCTCGTCCTGTTTTCACTTCGCTTGCCTCCCCCTTGCTATACTACACAGTTCAAGGCTGTGCTACCCTTTTATTTTCTCTCATTCACTTTCTTTCTGCCTCTTTCTTTGTCCCTTCCGCTTTTTTTGGCTGTTTGTTGTCTTCTTCACTTTTAGTGGACCAGTGGTGAGTAGTGTGATGTACGCAATTTCTGTGGCACATACCCGTTTATGATGATGATAGATTTTCTGTTTTCTCTGGATAAGGAACGATTTGTTAAGCAGCTTCACTGCTAAAACTTTACACTGAATGGTCGGCGATTCAGCTGATAAGAACAGAACTCAGCAATGTTGTTTAAGATCGGGTAAATGTTACATATGCTCAGTTGGTTAGGTCTTTGTATCTGTTCATCCCTTAATCCCATTCCCCTAGCGTAGGATAGCAAACCGGACGCGCGTCTGGTTGACGTTCCTGCATGTTCTTTATTTCATCCTCCTCTTCCTCCTGACATCGATTTTCAGGTCATCACTTTAACGACATATCTCCAAGAAGCAAGTGATGTAACGCATTAGGCGTCTAAAATAAGCCCTGCTATCCGTTTCTTCCTATCAAAACACAAATAAAACGTATATGCTACGCCAATTCCAAGGACAAGACCACTTTCTACTGCTACAATGCAGTCACTTCTGAATAATATTAGCATTGGCAGATGACCTCGTCCTCAAGCCATTCAATAACAAAACTGCTTCCACGTTCAGCACATGTGATGGTGACTGCGCCTGCCTTCTGTCGTTTTTGCTGCTATTTCTTACAATGTCATACCAAACCGCCCAGCTATCCATCCTTCTCGGCCAATGTTTTCTTTTTGCCCAGTCCCTTTGTGTTACGTTAGCACGAAAAATGCCTTTTTCACAATATGTTCTATCAGAAATCATCTTTACAATCTCTCATCTGAAGTAGACACCAATGCGCGTGAAAGGTATACCTAATGCGGCGACGGCCATAGCAAGAAGATTCATTCCCAGTACACCGTTCATGATGACTTCGTCTGCATCGAAACACAATGAAAATAAATAAATATTGTGACAATTCATTCCTTTCAGCACCCTGATTTTGTTAATAGATTTTTCTTATTCAGGTACCACAAAACGCCTGAGTAGGCATTGCATAGGGTAGCTACAACACAATGCATCCGTGACAGTGAGAGAGCACATGCGAACATGCACAAGAAGAACACAATGAAAAAAATTGTTACATGTATTAAAAGTGGTAGTTCAGCTACGGATCACATATGCAGTCAGAACAAGAAATAATACGACTAAAAGAAATACATATAAACATACACGCACAGTCACGCACAAACACACAATATATATATATATATATATATATATATATATATATATATATATATATATATATATATATATATATATATATATATTAGAAAGATGTTCATTCGCGGACACTCGGCGAAGATGAACGACAGCGACAGTCATGGCGGGGCTGCGTTCTCTCCGAAGAAGGCGACCCACTAGAAGGGGCTGGAGAGGACAACCCACTTCAGAGTTCCAAAGCTTCGCTAAAATTACTCCGGGTACGAAAAGGGACCCGCCTGGCGACCTAGCAACTTGTCACCATGAGCGGGTCATGGTAGGCTTTGAGGCGCTCCGCGTTTACAATGACGCGCCCTCGACCGCCCATGTCCGAGGATGGATCGTTGGGTTCGATCAGGTAGTTTACAGGGGACGTGCGTTCAATGACACGGTACGGGCCTTCGTATTTGGGCAGTAGTTTTAAAGAGAGGCCAGGTGCACTGGTAGGGATCGAGAGTCATACGAGCGCTCCAGGGAGGAACGTCGGCTCAGAAGTGATTCGGTCACCGCTAATGCTCCTCTGCTGCTCTTGGTCATGCGTAGTGAAGGTCTTGGCAAGTTCGCGACACTCTTCAGCAAGTCGGGCGGAAGCAGAAATAGGCGCACACTCAGACCGATCCGGCTTGTATGCAAGGATTGTGTCGATTGTGTGCGATGGGTGCCTGCCATACAATAGAAGAAGGGAGAAAAACCAGTGGTGCTCTGAGCGGCAGTATTGTAGGCGTAGGTGATGAAGGGCAGCATGGCATCCCAATTGGTGTGATCGGCGGTGACATACATGGAGAGCATGTCGCCTAGAGTACGGTTAAAGCGTTCGGTGAGGCCATGCGTCTGCGGGTGGTAAGCAGTAGTTTTGCGGAGAAAAACGTTGCACTCCTCTTTAGGTTGGATTGGACGACTTCCGACAATATATATATATATATATATATATATATATATATATATATATATATATATATATATATATATATTTATATACACTTATTGACAAGCTGTTGAGATAGAACTGGCTGGCACTTTACTTTCCACATTCTTTGCTAGGGAGAAATAAAACGCACCTATTTAACGCTGCATATGCTGTTAATTTATGGTCCCCGCCCGTCTTGCACTCACGCCAATGGTTCTCTCATCATTCCATCGGTGTACAAGGGTTCCCCGAAATATCCATGGCTGAGAACCACTATTCTAGATAGCACATGCTGTATAGCTCAGAGGAACGAAAACTTTGACCTTACTATATAAGTACAAGAGAGGACGCCATTTTCTGTAGTTTCCATCAAGACAAGCTCAGCTTATTAACAGCGCTTTTGCGAAATTTAACCGCAGTGCTAAGACGAAGCGTTTCGTATAGTAAACTAATTATCTGACAGAATCTACGTTGCACCTATTACGAATTTTTACTCAGTATTTATTTTCATGCAGTTTACATAGTTGCAATATCGGGCATGTTTACACCGTTATATGTATGTCATCAGTTCATACACCTGCGCACCCATGTAAACTATAGGTAGTGCTCCTGTTTGCAAGAAAAGATGTTTGGAAGAAATTTATCGACGTCATCCTGCCTGCAGAAAAGTGTAAGCTTCGAAAAGTATAATTATTCGTAATTTTGAGCAAGTAAATGTCAGGCAATAGTTTCTCACCAGTAGTTGAACTACAAGTCCTCTTGTTTCCTAGAGCTGGAGGGACATTGTGAGCTTTACTACAGTGCACCTTATATACTGTTGAAAGTTGTTCTGCAGGAATAGAAAAACTATACGCCGGTTGTCGACATCTATAATCAATCCTTACGATTGAGCACGAGGAATTTTAGTACCGGTGGTATAATAATATTCGGCCGGTGAAAGGACGCAAGCAGGCTAAAAAATAAAACACTTATATTCCTTGATGACTAGATTTCATAGTTTCAAGTCATCGACGACCGATGGATGCTTTTTATGCCTTCCGACTAAAATGCGGAATGAAAGGATAAAGAGCCATTATGCCTCTGATTATGGAGGTCGGAGCCCTGCATGCTCCGTCAATAAAAGTTTGCTTTTGTAGCAAACCGCATAGTGTGGTCTTCTGAAATGACCGGAGGACAACTCTCACTTTATAGGGTTAAATTCCATTGTGTGTGTTACGAAGCACTCAGGAAGAGGTTATATAACCAGGATGACAAGCATTCGTTGCACTGTGGGGTCATCGACAAACTGCGTTTTACGCTGCTAGTTAGGCTGAGACATTTGTCAAGACGCGAAACACATTCTTCAGCAAGAATAATATTGCATAGCCCGCTATGAGCAGTGGCAAACGCATCCAATACATTTGTGAAAGAAATAATTACATTTTTGAAAGCATAATTGTCTCCCTTATATCTGAAATAAGATTTTATTTCATGAAATTTCCTGTGCACTCGTTACCTGTTGCTTTTGTGTGCAAATCATTCACACTATATTGCGCATGCTTGAAAGAGTACAAAAAAGTCATTGTTCTTTCATGACTAGAAATACATTGGTCATGGAACAATGGCTTTCAAATATGACCAGACTTCACTAAAAATGTTGACTTCAGGTCATGCCAGCCACTCATTCCGACAGGGAACTCTAAAGTGGCTCGCTTTCATTCTTCTATGAGAACAAATCGTGCAAATATTTGCACATGCATTTACCATTCGATAAAATAAAAATAGCTAATATTTTAGCTCCCAGAACCACGATATCAGTATGAGAGACGCCGTAGTGGAGGGCCCAAGAAATTTTGCCACCTACGGCTCTCTAACGTTCACCTAAATCTAAGCACACTGGCCTCTAGCATTTTGCCTCAACTAAAATGCAGCCACCACTTTGGGGATTTGATCCCACGCTCTTTGGGTGATCATTTCCCATAACAACTAGACCATCGTGGCGGGCTTTCACTTTTGACGTTTACGTAAATCAATTTGAGGGCTCAAAAAATTATTGTTGTAAGTTTGATGCTTCTTTAGTAGAAATAAATTCTCCTTTCTACACACTATTTTGTCTCTGAAACTCTTCATTTCCCTACAGCCATTGTTATGCCTTTGGTTCGTTTATGCATGCGCTTACTTGCAGGGGGCGCATGAATATTCCATACTAGGAATATTTGATTCGAATGCCTTGGTATAGTCTGAAATCATAAACAAAGGTTATCATAAACAACCAATCATAAACAACCATTACTCCATTCGGAGTAATGGTTGTGCGTATTTACCTGTTCACCAAAATGACCAAAAAGAGGGAGCTTCTGCAACGTACTATCAACATAATAATTAGGCATATGTAGTCACACGTACAGCCAATTGCTACTGGTGGGTTATCACTTACAGAGAGGCACGGGTTGTGCTAATTATACGTGTGTTCATTCTTTATATATTTGCAGCATTTAATACGTTACTCTCCACACATCCTCAATTTGTTGCAATCTCTTGGCTTCCATGCTAGAACTGAGAGTTGAAGTTCCCATACGAATGTTTTGCTTCTTACTCTTTATTTCGTGAGTCTTTGTTACAGCGTATCTTATATGGTCGAGCTTTGCCATGTGTCGTGGATAGAAAATTATGATCATCCTGAACCGGCACGCGCTCCATGGTCGCCCAAGCATTCTGAAGCTGAGAGAAGCTGAAAAGAACTGGTATTGGCCCAATTTCTGTGGCACAATTGCGCTCACGCAGTTTCACATCCGAGTTGTTATGGTCGAGGTTCAGCAGCGTTGCACCGTATATCCATGTACCAAGCTCCTCTGCCGATGACTTCAACGACCTGTCATATAGTTGCACAACTTTATGCTCAGAACCAGTTAAGATTTGTAAATTACTTGCCTTTTGCCACGTATTCCGTGACTTTGGCTGTACGCCTAGGTAATGCACGCAGGCCTTTCTTTTTTATTTTTATAACTCACCTATAAAATAATCTTAACGCTTTCATACAAATATTTACTGGTAACTGCGTGGTACGTCAGCCTCAGTGCGGCAGGCAATGGTGGTGAACACCTTGCGCTAAAATAGCTCTTATAACTCGTGAACGCACGGTGCGCAGCACGTGAATTGTGTCTGAAAACGTTTGAAGTGGGAAGTAATATCGGTTACCTCCAAGTATTCTATTTAAATGCTATCGTTGCCATAAGTCTGGTCTCCCGGAAGCGAAAAATAAGTATCGAGGCAGCCACCTTTTCCGATTTATAACAAGGTGCAAACAATCACGCTCGTGTCTGCCATGATATTTAAAGCGCTAAAGTTTTGTGCTGGTATTTATATAGTGCTCCAGATGCTTTGCATAAAGTTGCATGTCTGAAGCTTTTTTGGCCTTAGATAGACGACGCATCTTCTTTCTTGTCCAACATATCTCTCCGAATACTGGAAGTAATTTAGAAAAGAGTAGTTTCGCACGTCGGTCCTAATGACTCTAATAGACCCTTCCTGTTATTTTGCTTTGCGCATATTCTTTGTATGGGTTTCGTTAACCACAGTTACTACGCTTCCCTTCTTGATGATAAGGCGCCGATATACTCATACTCTTCGCACATAGAACGCAGAACTTATTATTCTTCATTTTTCTAAAAATGCGAGACGTTTCTTAGCGGACTAAAGGCACTTTGAGCGTATCCCTCTCGAGCCACCTACGACTTTCCGTCTTCTTGGCTGTTTGTGTACTGCATATATACAGTTACCGGTGTGAGAGCATCAATAAGAAGGTGAGCATAAATAAGAAGTCGTAACATGAAGATGACCTTAGGGACGTAATCTAAAGTACTACTTCCATACCACGGTCTCGGTGCTCTTTCGGCCGTTTCGTTAAGATTAGGCACATAAAAAATATGTTACGACATTGATATATGGGGGGCATATTTGGCACGACCTAACATGAAAATTAGCATATGTATGTTGTGGACGGCATCATTCACATGCCACCATCTTGGTAGACGCGCGGCTGTTTCATTAAAAGGATATATACGATAATTGGTATACGTTGACATGAGTGCCTGACAAACGTAAACGTGAGGTCGAAACATTTACATCTTGATATAGATATCGTGTAAGGCCCGACTTACGTCACATGTGCTTCGTCAGCTTCCGGCAGTTTCATTATGTTATATATACCAAGACTGATATGGCGTGACGTGACTGTAATACTGTATGACGAAAATAAATGACAGGTCGTAACGTACAAATACTGGATGCCCACACGTACGGCATTATTTATGTGATATGATCTTGGGATACTCGAGGCCGTTTCGTTCACTTGATATATGTGAAGTGTATGACTAACCTAAATGACTGGTCATATATTGTATAACCAGAATATACGCTTCATTTGCGTGCTATTAAAAAACAGTAGAGGCACGCATGCACGATAAACGTGCGCTAGTGACTGACAATGTCATGACATCAATACCACAAGCTGTCCTGACACCAAACAATCCGGTGTTTGCATCTCTTCGATCACTGCTTCGCATCACATCGATCACTACAGTGCGTGGGATCTGCCGCATGTTTTTAGGGTGAAAGCTCTAGATGCTTCATCAGGGACAAAAATTTAGCGGGGCCCCAACTGGGCGTCCGACGCCGCGGCGTGGGCACGGGAATTGCTATAATTCATCATTCCTGCTAAAGTCAACTTGTGACATCAACACGGCGGCACAGATCACCAAAATTTGTGACGCCTTACAACGTGACGTCAAATGATGCCATCACATTACATTACTTCACTCAAATAGTGAAGAGATGAATACTTTCAAGCAAAATGAATTATTTGAAAATGAGGCCATGTGCCAGTGCTAGTAGCACTTAAAATTGACTTCGTCGTAACAATAGAAAGTGGTCTTGTCCTTTCAATTGTGCATACCAAATAAATTTCATTTTAGTTTTTTTTAGGAAAAAGCGTGTAGCAGTCTTTATTTCAAATGCTTAATGCAGTATGGGACTTTCTTCTTGGTGATATTTCTTTGAGGTGTTGGCCTGAAAATGGATGGCAGGAGGAGGAGGAGGAAATAAAGGAAATGCAGGAATATCAACCAGTCGCGCGTCCGGTTTGCTATCCTACACTAGGGCATTCAGATTAACGGATGAAAATATAAGACGATCTAACGAAGTCATCTTACAAAAACTCGCATGAGCCTAAACAACACTGCTGAGTTGCATGCATGTTCCCATCAGCTCAAGTACCGGAAATGGAGCACGTTTTAACAGCTAAGCTGTTTAGCAAATCGGTCCTTGTCCGGCAAACCAAAAATCCATCATCATAAACGGATATGTGCCACAAAATATTGGTAAATCCCACTACACACCACTGATTCACTAAAAATGAAGAAGGCAACAGTTATCATAATCAACTATTTCTTGCAGAAAATTTCTTGGACAGAGGACGAAACAGGCACGGAATAGCCTGTCTGTTTCGTGCTCTGTCCAAGAAATTTAGCGCATAGAAGTAGTTGATAACGCAGTTCCCACTAGCTCCAACAAACACCTTGTTAAGACAACAGTTAGCCCAACAAAAAGAAAGAAAGAAAGGAAGAGAGGCTAAGAAAGAGGCAGAAAGGAAGAAAAAGAGAGATAATAAAAGCATAGCATAGGCTTGAATACTATAGAATTGCAACGGGCTGCGAAAGAAAGTAAGGGTGAGGATGAGGGAAAGACGTATAGAACGACATAGACAGAAATAGACAGAAAGAGAAACAAATAGACAGGAGCAACACAACATAAGATAGAAAGAAAAGAAAGCAAGACACAAAGAGAAATGTAGAGAAACAAAGAAGGAGCGAGAAACAGGGAGGGAGGAAAGCTAGGAAGAAAGAGGAAGCGAGAAAGAGAGAGAGAGAGACAGATAAAGGGGAGAAATGGTGGAAAGAGCGAGAAACAGAAGATATACGGTGAGTGAAAGAAAGAAAAATAAAGAAGCTGTGATAAGAATCAGATAGAAAAAACAGAGAAATAGAAAAAGAGCAAGAAAGAGAAAAATAAATAGAAACAAGGAAGGCCGCCCAGCTTAGCACTTCCATCCGGCTTGGCGCCACTTGTACGAAGCTGCCCAAATTTTTCTTAAATTTGTATATGCGTTTGGTTGGTTTCATGAATTCTTTCTAGAGAATAGATAAAATGATTTAACGTATTGCCACCAGGAGTCATGAATATACAATCCACATTTTCAGTCGTAATCATCTCGGCGCCCAAGGAAGCTTCCGCTCAAGGTGGGGGTGTAAGAGGAGTAGATGATATCCAAGGCGCTGGCTAGAAGTGAGGAGCGAGAACTTCATTTCAGCAATGCTACAACTATGAAGATTACATTCATCAACCACCTTCCAATAAAGCAATTTGAGCAACAAAAAATTGGGGCATTACGTTGTTACGAAGATTCATATGATTTTCAGTTACACACGGCAAAACGGCGCATTGGTAACGTTCCGAACATAGGTAAGCCTATGCCTCGATTCAGGACAGAACGAGTTCATTCATTGCATCTTGAAAGGAGGTGGTAAAGTTATTTTGAACATATGCATGGGTGAAAGCTTTTTCACACTTTGAACGTTCCTTCGCTCCAACATGTATGCCATTTTCTGATTTACCTTCAAAATATGACCTTACCCAGAAAGCAATATATATTGCTGCTTTTGCTACGTTCTTATATTTCAGCTGCATCTGATATCTGCCACTTTCTGGATTTCTAGTTGCTTGCGTAAGTGACAGAGCAAGCAACTTTGTTTGCTTACGTCAGAGAGTATAGACAAGCGTTAAATGTTCAGGCATTTATATCCTCTGGCATGGTTTGCAGCATTGTACAAGTTCCTCTAGAACAGGAACAAAAGTTTGTTCCACATTCCTTCCTGGTGCTGCAACGAGTTCCCGTTACATTTTCCTATAGTGCGAAGGGAACGCGGTCCAGGTGTTTACATCCTCCGCGCATCACTGTTACATTTGATTTGTTTATTAACATAGAGTGTTGGGAAATCCTGAGACAAACTAAACAGAGCAATTTCAAGCACACATCGAACTACGCATACTGTAAGAATTCAAAGATCACCGGCAGCAGAATATGAGGTAATAAAAATAAAGTAGGGTAGCTTCGCACTATTGCTACGAATACTGAGGTATAGCAGCTGAGCTTTTGGCGTTCCCCTCCTCCTCATCCTCGCCTGCCCATTTTTTCTTTCTAATAATTTCGCCGATCCTTAGGGGCCCGGGCTTTCGTATGCTCTCGTATGCTGTAGTCGCTTAACGTAACAGAAGGAAAACCACTTATAAACTGCAAGAAAATAATGAAGTAACCGAGAAATAAAATGGGAGAGAAAGAAAGAAAAATAGGAATAAAAATTCTGCAGATCCCACGCACTGTGGGAATCGACGTAATGCGAAGCAGCCCGCAAAGAGCTGCATACATCGCCTTGTTTGTCTTTGAGCCAAATGAAATCATTCATGCCATGACATCTAGTCCACCATACATCGCATATTTGCCATGCACGCATGCATGCACAATCTAGTGTACACCTTGCCAATGAAACGCATATTATGGTATATAAATGCATGACCTGTCGCACGCCCTCGTGTCATGCCATACCAATTTTGGTACACATCACGTCAACAAAACGGCCGGAAGCGCACCATGACAGTGGCATGTAAATCATACCGTACATGACATGCATAACATGATTCGCATATTAAGACCTCTCATTTATGTTCGTCATACAGTCACATCGCGCAATACCAGTTTTGGTGTATATCAAAGGAGCGTAATGGCCGCGAGTGCACCATGAGTAGAGCATGTAAATCATGCATTACACGACATGAATATTATGATTTTTGATGTTACCACCTGTCACTAATGTTCATCATACAGTCACATCGCGCAATACCAGTTTTGGTGTATATCAAGCTATAGAAACTGCCCGGAATGCACCATGAGCGGGGCATGTAAGTCATGACATACATGGCATGCATGTCATAGTTTTCATGTTACCACCTGTTATTCATGTTATTCATACAGTCACATCGCCCAATACCAATTTTGGTGCATATCAATCTAGCGAAACGGCCACGAGTGCGCCATGAGCATGGCATGCAAATCATGTCGTCCATTTCATGCATGTCATGATTATCATGTTACCACCTTTCATTTACGTTCGGCATACAGTGGCGTCGCGCAATACCAATTTTGGTGTATACCAAGCTAGCGAAACGGCCGGAAATGCACAATGAGCGCGGCATGTAAATCATGACATACATAACCTGCATGTCATGATTTCCATGTTACCAACTCTCATTTACGTTCGCCATGCACTCGCGTCGCGCAGTACCAATTTTGGTGTATGTCAAGCAAGCGAAACGGCACGAGTGCGTCATGAGCATGACATGTAAATCATGTCATGCATGGCATGCATATCATGATTTTCATGTTACCACGTCTCATTTACCTTCGTCATACAGTCGCTTTACGCCATACCAATTTTGGCGTACATCGAGCTAGCGAAGCGGCCGCAAATGCATCATGAGCGTGGCAATTAAATCATGACATACATGACATGCATGTCATGGTTTTCATCTTACCAACTGTTATTCATGTTCTTCATACAATCACTTCGCGCAATACCAATTTTGGTGTATATCAATCTACTGAAACTGCCGCTAGCGCATCATGAGCGTGGCATGTAAATCAGGTCGTACATGACTTGCATGTCATGATTTTCATGCTACCACGTCTCACTTACGTTCGTCATGCAGTCGTGTCGCGTAACACCAATTTTGGTGTATATCACGCAAGCGAAACGGACGCGAATACACCATGACTGTGGCATGGAAATCATGACATACATGTTATGGATGTCATGGTTTTCATGCTACCACCTGTTATTCATGTTCTTCATAAAGTCACAACGCACAGAACCAATTTTGGTGTATATCAATCTAGCGAAACGGCCGCGAGTGCGCCATGAGCGTGGCATGTAAATCATGTCATACATGATATGCATATCATGATTTTCATGTTTCCACGTGCCAGTTATGTTCGTTCATTTAAACGGGCGCGAGCGCCCCGAGACCATGTCATGTAAATATTGCTGCACATGACATGCGCTTCATGATTTGCATGTTAGGACCTGTCATTATGTTCGTCATGAACTCTTGCCACACCGTACCAATTTTGGTATATATGAAATTAACGGAACGGCCGTGAGAGCCCAAAGGCCGTGGAGTGTAAATCATGCTGTTCATGACACGCGTGTCATGATTTTCATGATGTGACGTGTCATTTATGTTCGCAGTGAGGCCATGTTATGACAGACGAATTTTGGTATACATCCGATTAACGAAACGGCCAGGAGAGCACAAAGTCGTAGGCGGCTAGATAGATAGATAGATAGATAGATAGATAGATAGATAGATAGATAGATAGATAGATAGATAGATAGATAGATAGATAGATAGATAGATAGATAGATAGATAGATAGATAGATAGATAGATAGATAGATAGATACGCTCAAAGTCGCAGAAGTTCGCTAAGAAATGCTTCGCATTTAAAACAGAAATAGCAACAAAGAAAAAGATTGAGAGACAGATGAAATATAGAGAAATAAAAAAGCAAGAAAAGACAGAAAAAAACGAAGAGAGAATGAAAGAAAGGGGGAACAAAAGAGAAAACCTCAGAGAAACAAAGAAGGATACCCAGCTGTGCACAACCCTTAGGCTTTAAACCGCCAATGCTAAGCTGCCTGAATTTTCATTTCTCTTTCTCGATATTTCTATATTTTAACGCGATAGAGGTAAACAGCTCGCTTTTTCAGAAATTCAAGTGTTGGTGTCGGGGCGTCGTTTTAGGTCGTGAGCAGAAAAGCTCACGACCTAAGAATAAAGATAGCCTGAGGGCGTTTGCACTTTCTCTTTGATTTCGACAGAGTTGATGTCTCTACCGAGAAGTGATCGCAGGCTAGCGATCGGGAATGCCATTCTTTATATTCGCGCGCGCGCGTGTGTGTTTGTTTGTGTGCGTGTTTGTGTGTGTGTGTGTGTGTGTGTGTGTATGTGCGTGTGTGTGTGTGTGTGCGAGCGTGTATGCATGCGTTTATTGCAATTGCGTTCAGCTCTTCCAAGTGAAGTTTAAGGGTCCTTGACTGTTTCGTTTCTCGCTCTATCTTCCATTTGTTTCTCTATCTCTGTATGTCTCGCTTTATTTTTCTATCTTTATCTCGCTCTCTATGTCTCTATCTGTTTCTTGCATTATCTCTCTTTCTCTCCATCCTTTTCATTCTGCCTTTAGTTTTCTCTTCTTCACTCTTTCACGTTCTTTCTATTGTGCGTTTTAACCCTCCTTCTCCTCGTTTCCCTCCTCCTCTCTCTCACTTCCTTTCCCACTCATTTGCTACTTGTGATCAGCTAGATGTGCGAGTTCGCATTGTGTACACGCGGTGTGGAGTTGCGCCTTGATGAGAAAAAATGTTTTGCCTTGAATATTTGTCTTGCTTTAAATTTTTTAGTCTTTCTTCCTTTCTTTCTTTTTTCTTTCTCCCTCTCTGTACTTCTAGTCTCACCCATCAGAGCTATTACTGCATCCCGCGCCAGAGAAATCGGCGCATGTGTTTTGGGAGCGAAGCAGAAGAGGAAGACGATAGTTACAATGATGAACAGGACATAGAGAGCTCGTGCCGGTTCATGATGATTCATATGTCTCGCATGGAGACGACGCAACGAAGTGCGCGCGCGAATGCACTGACGCTGGAGCACGAGCGTGATTCTTGTGTCGAACGTTAGCCGGTTGTGATTCCAACTCTAAGCTTCGCTTGTTAAAGTTGCATGTTTCCTTGTATAAAATAAATCGTGGGCCGCCACAATTGGCTGTGCAATTGGCTGTGCAAAAAATAACATTGGCCGAGAAGGATCGATAGCTGGGCCGTTTGGTACGACATTGTAAGCAAGAACACGAAAAAAATCACAGCATACCCACGGAGTGAATGATGATTAGTGGGCGAAGCCGCGGAGGTTCATCGGTAAACCGTGAATCTTCCGTGAATTCTGACCAGTACATCATCACCGACGTGAGATCGGGCGCGTTTTTACTAAAGGTTCGATGAGGTATGACGAATTGCAGCTTACTTTAATTTTACATGTACGCTGTGAATTTTCATTGTTTAGAAAACCATTGCTTTAGAAAACATCTGGCGTATTTCGTTGCGCAGCTGGCGTCTTTTCGTTTTGCTTTAGAAACACCTGGTGTTCTTTCGCTTTTTCTTTTAGAAAACATCTGGCGTCTTTCATTGGTTTATTTCGTCAATCAACGGCGTTTTGAACAAAATTTTTATTGTTTAATCACGCACAGGAGAAATCTCACCAGGCACTACCTTGGAGGTAAGCAATGGCTGCTAATGGGAATGAGAGACAGAAGAAGTCGGCTTTTAGCTAACACTTACACTTCTACTTCTACTAACGTTTCCTACTGGAACATGCCAATGGCTGCTAATGGGGAACGAGAGACAGAAGAATTCGGCTTTTAGTTAACGCGCACGCTGCGAATTTTTTATTGTTCAACAACGCACAGGAAAAATCTCCCACCGGCACCACCTTGGAGGTCAAGATCTGGTACTAGCATTACGACTGGTTACGCACTACTACGAGGGACGAACGGGTGCCGTCTTGAGGAGCTTCGCCCCTAAAAACGACACAATGCCGTCGTAGGCGTCATCACGTGTGTTGAACGTGGAGGCAGTTTTGTCAATGAATGACTTGTGGACGAGACCATATGCCAATGCTAGTAGTCTTCAGAAGTGACTCGCTGTAGCAGTAGAAAAGGGTCTCGTCCTTTGAATTCTGCATACTGAATAAATTTTATATGTGTTTTATTAGGCAGAAATGGATGGCAATGTCTATTTTAGGTGCCTAATGGAGTATGTAAATGGCTTCTTCGTGATACGTCGTTGAATTGATGACCTGAAAATCGGTGGCAGGAGGAGTAGGAGCAAATAAAGGAAATGCAAGAATATGAATGAGGCGCGCGTCCAATTTGCAATCCTACACTTGGGGAATGCGAATAAGGGATGAAAACATACAAAGATGTGACGAACGGAGCATACGAAAAAATCCCGGGAGCTTAAACAACACTGCTGATTTCCATGCTTGTTCCTTTCAGCTGAATTAGCGGCAATTCAGTCGTAATGTTTTAACGGCGAAGCTGATTAGGAAATCGTTCCTTGTTCTGCGAACCGAACATTTACCATCATCATCAACGGGTATGTGCCCCAGAAATTACGTAAATTTTACTACTCACCACTGGTACACTAAAAATGAAGAAGGCAACAATTCGCCCAACAAAAATAAGGAGGGAGATACAAGGAAAGACGGAGAAAGACGGAGAGACATAGACAGAAAGACAGACAGATAGAGAGACATAGACAGAAATAGACAAGACAGAAAGAAAGAGAGAGAAAAAAGAGAGATAAGTGCTAGAAGGAAAGAGGAAGCGATAACGAGAGAGACAGAGAGAAAGAAGATAGAAACAGCGAGAAAGAAATAGATGGAGAGTGAAAGAAAGAAAGGAAAGGAAAGAAAAAACTGAGAGAAATAGAAAAAGAGCAAGACAGAGAAAGATAAATAGAAACAAGGAAGGCCGCCCTGCTCCGCCCTTCCATCAGGCTTGGCACCACTAGTGCGAAGATGCCTTCATTTTTTGTCAAATTTTTTGTTCAAATCTTTTGTTAAATATTCGTCCGTGTCTTATTCGGGCGTTCAATTTCAAGCATGTTAAACCAACAAGCCCAGTCTGTCATTCTTACATTGTCACATCCGTTACATCATCCTTTACGTCCGTTATACCGTCGGTTATATCCGCGTAACGTTTGATTTATTTTATTAATATAAGCGTCGGGAAATCGCGAGACAAACAAAAGAAAGCAATACCAAGCTCACATTGAACTAGGTATACTACAAGAATTGGAAGATATCCGGCAGCAGATTATGTGGTAATAAAAAAAGTAGGGCCGCTTCGCACTAGTGCTCCGAAGACTGTTGGCGTTCCCCTCCTCCTCACTCTCACCTCCCTATTTCTTTCTTTCTCTGCCTGTAAAGTGCGCCGCCCTTTAGGGGCCCGGGCTGTCGTATGATGTCATCGTATGCAGTAGTAGTTTGGCGTAACGCAGGCAAAAACAGAAGTAGCACAGGCATTTGTAGCATATTGAAGGCGCGGTCGCGCCAAAGAGAAGTCTTCTACCTAGTGATGCAGAACTATCGGTAAATTGACTATCGATAGTATCGATAGTTTCTTTGAAACTATCGGTAGTGTAAACAAACTATCGATAGTGCTACTATCGACAAACTATCGATAGTGCAATCGGTAGTACCATCGTTAATATTACTATAGCGATATTACTGCCACGCGCGTTCATTGCTTTGTGTTGAAGTATTCGGGTTTCACCCACAAAGACTGTTAGCAACGTTTGACGCAGACCGTGCCGTAATCTTTGAGAAGCTTCACAATTGCTTGAGATCATTCAGTTAAGATTCCGCGCCGGAGGCAAATAGTCAAGTTTATTCGAGTTAGATTTACCAGCGCAAAAAAGACAGGACATTTAGGAAGGACACACACACATAGCGCTGCACTCACAACTGATTTATTACTTCGAACGCAGGGCCTTTTTGTAGGCACGCGTCGAAGCAACAGAAAGATAACATCGAGAAAAGAACACTGTCTTAGCCAGGCATAGCGAGCAAATTGTTAGAGAGATTTTAGAGGCAGCCGAAATCGAGAGTCTGGGTGACAAATGTGTCAGCAGGCCTTCCATTTCCCTCTCAAATAAGGAAGTCAGGTACCTACGGCGCTTACCTTTTTAATAGTTTTTACCCTGTCCTTTACACAATAGTTTTTAACATGTGCTCTACACATTTCTTATATTTCATTTTAGTTTTTAACGTTTTATACCTTTTTATCTTTCTTGTGTGGCTGCCTTGGCTTTTCTGGCTTGCCGGTTGGTTTTAAGATCAATTATAGTGTCACTTCTTTCATATCGGGGGCGTACTTTGTAGCGTAACAATTTTTCGACTGCGCGGTTACCGTCGGTAGATTGTCTTTTCGGCAAGCAGTGTCACGTGGTTCCCACCGTTTCTTTTCTCGATGTTATCTTTCTGTTGCTTCGACGCGTGCCTACCAAAAAGGCCCTGCGTTCGAAGTAATAAATCAGTTGTGAGTGCAGCGCTATGTGTGTGTGTCCTTCCTAAATGTCCTGTCTTTTTTGCGCTGGTAAATCTATCTTGATCATGAATCAACTCGCCCAAGCAGCCGTTTTAGCAAATTTTATTCGAGTGCTTGCGCAAGCACCAGCGATAACGCTGAAAGGTTTGATGACTGCAGTATAAAGGACAACGCGTTCCATCGATGGTCAGATTACTCAACGGCTGACGACTGCTCCCGCCGCTATCAGTGCGCAGCATGTATCGCTTGTATTTTGAGTTTTGATTTTCTGGGCACAAGTTCGCCCAAATAAACATTTCCTTATTTCCCAGTCTTGCTGCAGCATTTCTCATCGTCACAACCACGAGACAATATTTTCGATAGTGGTGTGAATAATGATGCGGTTGCTGGCCGGCTATATTGCCATAATAGTTGCGATAGCCTACTACCAGCTTCGCTTAATTTATGAGCATTTTTGGCAGAGAAATTAATTATTTCCGCCGTGAAAATGGCGGAAAATAATCGATAAATTCGTATTCGAAAGCAACCAGTTACACCTTACAATTAACTTCTTGATATTTTTCTTATTTTGAAATCCTAAAATGCAATATCAATTTAAAACCGCGCAGTCCCACCAAATGTAACGTCTTCCTATCCGCTACAGCTGAACAGTTTGACTTTATGATCATGTGTCCGCAAAGCAATCAGGTGTAGAACACAAGCATGTCAATTTTCTTGCCCTTCAGCCTGCTCCTCCGGCTCTACTATGTACGCGCGCGGGGAACCAAGTTTATTCTGCAGGGAGTCCGCGCTGTTGATTTTATACTATCGATAGTACCATCGAATTTTTTACTATCGATAGCGCTATCGATAGTATTTTTCACCATCGATAGTTCGATAGTGAGTCAGCTATCGATAGTATCGATAGTACCATCGATAGTTCTGCATCACTACTTCTACTTCTTGTTCTTCGAGCGCCTTCATGGTGATAATATTAATGAACACTAACAGACAATAATTCCAAGGAAAGTATAGGGGATGTTATTAGTGGTAAATGTAAGGTAAATGTGAAGAAAGAAAAATGGACGAAAAGATAACTTGCCGCGGGCAGGGACCGAACCTGCGACCTTCGAATAACGTGTTCGATGCTCTACCAACTGTGCTACCGCGGCGGCCATCCTCCCGTCCACTTTATAAGGTATATATGTACATTTAAACGTGGGAGCGTCAATCGGCGCCGCCAGTAGCCATGACGGCGAGTGTGGAACACTCTTTTTCTGCCTGTTGGCGTCACGTAGAACGTGAACTTATTACGAGCTGGCATCTGACCAATAATCCCTCGCATACTACCTGAAAGCATCACGTCCGCCAGAACGAGACCCTCACTATGAATGAAGGGAAGAAGTGTTAATTTTAAGGGCTCGTCTTTCTTTGTTATACACAATATTAATGAGCACTAACAGACAATAATTCCGAACTCCGGTTGTAGTCCTAGCTACCTGCGGCAGCTCGACGATTCGGGATGTCTTTCGGGCCTTCTTGTGGGCGACGTGGACTTGGATCAGGGTCCTGCGGGGGCGTCCGAAACATGGACGAAGCAGCACAGGAAGGAAGGAGCCGGCGTGTCGAAGATGAAACTTTTATTTGGCCGAAGTTGTGGTCGGGAAAAGGGAAGTCAAACAACTGCAATGCACACTGTACACTGATAGCGGCGAACAGAGCGTCGTCCGTCCAAAAACTGCTCATGGATGAACCGCGCCGTCTTTTATCCATTACGCATCGAACTTTCCAGTCTTATCACTCGTGGTCGCGCAAGCTCCGGAATAATCTATAATATTCGCGTCCTGCGCGCAATCTTAACAAAACGATCTACTACAATTGCGAAGCTTCTCGAACACTGCGGCGTGGACAGGGTCGAGCGTTGATAACCGTCCTTGCTGGTCAAACCCAAATACATCAAAATAAAACAAGTGGACGTGGCAATATGAAAGGAAGCGAGAAAGTACCTTCTAAACAGTCTTAATACTTACAATTAAGTATTTAGTTACCGGTTCATCAAGACCGCTCGGACAGCCCTAACGGCGGGAATCCTAACAAGAAAGCTCACTCTGCCATGTCAGATCTCAGATGCTGCGCACCAGAGCAGGAACTGCTCGAGGAAGACTGCGGCTACAGCTAATACCCACTCACTAATTTTCACGAGATCACCTCTCAATAAAGGAACGGCAAGCAATCGACCCCCCCCTCCCCAATCGGAAGTTCAACGAAGCTCAGACAGTCACGTTATGAATGATCCAAACCAATCTTAAATCCCACACCGTTTGTGCTTAACCAAATTTATAGGGGTGTGCGAATATTGAATTTTGGAACCGAATCGAATACGAATCGAATATTGACGACACCGAATCGAATACGAATACTAATCGAATACTTTTCGAATAGTTTTCGAATAGTAAGACAACCATTCTCAAAACGGTCCTAGAACTCCGCAGCGTTTTTTTTTTTCTTTCTTTGAAAGAAATATTTACGAACTTTCACCAAAGAGCGTTGCGCTTACTTTTAACTGACTGAAAATACTACAGCTATGAAATCTGAGGTAAGCTCGTATACAGCAGGGACCAGAGCCTTCGAAATATTTCTAACTGTAGGTTGAAATAAAGCAGTGACTGCAGATACTTTGTCGCCTGCTTTTAAATAAAACTGAGACATAAAATCTAAACAATTTTGAACCGAAGACTATGCATACAGCTAAGGCGGTAATGAAACACATAAACCTGCCATCGCAACCTGGTCCTCGGTACTGAAGGCATGTAGACATCGTTGTTGAGAGCTGTATCTGCAAGAACAATTTACGCAAACACAACCCTTGCATCTATTGCTATTCATGAAGCTGAATGCAGGTGCACCTTCAGTTCTTACAAGATGAAGTCAGGAACTGATTAATGCGATGCAGAGGCAGCATAGTAAAAACTGAGCGAGTATGGAGCTTTCATGAAAAAAAAAACGCCTTCATCCGGTAATCAATATAGCGTCGGTAGTTTCGTAAAAGCTTGGGCTGCATGCATACTGGTAATTTAGTGACTGAAAGAAGAAAAATGGCCTTTAACTATTCAAAAGTTTCATTGTTTTGGGGTTCTCCCGTCGGCGCTAATTATTCGAAAACTATTCGAAAAATATTCGGTATTTCGAGTATGTACTATTCGATTCGAGTACCGAATCGAATAGAATGCTATTCGATTCGTTATTCGAAATTTTCGAATATTCGCACACCCCTACCTTTAACTATTCAAAAGTTTCATTGTTTTGGGGTTCTCCCGTCGGCGCTAATTATTCGAAAACTATTCGACAAATATTCGGTATTTCGAGTATGTACTATTCGATTCGAGTACCGAATCGAATAGAATGCTATTTGATTCGTTATTCGAAATTTTCGAATATTCGCACACCCCTACAAATTTAGGATTATTATTCCGCGGAATGCGAAAGTTGTGGACGCATGCCGTGCATATTTGATCATATGTTATGGCCTTGTCCCTACCACAGGGCTTCGAATCTCAAGAGTGAGGAGTACTCGAGTCACAGCTCATGCACCGAAGTCTTCAAATATCAACTCCTGGCTGTTCCGAGAGCTCATGCGATCGGAAAAGCCTTTGCGGCATGAGGACAGGTGTATGAATTTTTTTTAAGTGATAATCACTCAAAATTGTTTTTCTACATTATAAAGCACATATTTTTAGTCGAATGTGGGCATTATAAAGCAATTCTTTTTTTGTTATTTTTCATAATTAAAAATTTTATTAAAACTGGGCCTAACACGAACACTCCTGACTCAAATTCCACTTGCGGCAACACACTGCGCACAAACCGGCGCAGCCTCCGCCTCGTCACTATCTAGCCCGGCGTGACACGGCTGCATGCTACACCACGGCTCTGATGAGGACAGCGCCACCGCAGCGTCACCGGAGGCTTACGTCACCGATGGTGGCTATAAAACCAAGCTGCCAAGCTCGGAAGTGATCCTTCTTTCGCTACCCGACTGAGCGCAGCGTCGGTATGCTCGCCCCGCTGCTGTTACTTCGCTAATAAACAGTTGTTACGTTTATGTTAGGATGCGTCCTACCATCGATATGGCATCCCGCATCTGGTGACCCGGAAAACGAACGCACCGCACCGCCATGGCTGCCCTGGAAACGCTTGCCGCTCTTCGCCAACATGTACAAGAACTTCAACATCAACTGCAGGCCCTGCAGCAGCAACATCCCGGCAACGCCTCTGCACCTCTGGCCGTACCTGCCCGCGCCGCTGAGGATAACAGAGCCCCTGCAGAAGGCATCCCGCACGCTGCCTCAAACGACACCTGGCATGTCGCTGTCAAGCCTTAACCGTTTTGGGCGGACTCGCCTGAGGTCTGGTTCGCCCAGGTCGTGGCCCAGTTCTCCCTGGCGCGCATTACGCAAGACCGGACCCGCTACAATTACGTCGTCGCCCACCTGGACGCACCTTATGCCAGCGAGGTCCGGGATATCCTGCCCAACCCACCAACGACCAACCTCTATGAACACCTGAAGACCGCACTCATCCGCCGCCTGTCGATCTCGGGAGAACAAACGGTACGAAAACTTCAGTCCGCAGAGCTTGCCGAGCGCAAACCTTCGCAGCTCCTGCGGCACATGCGGTGCGCTCGCGGGCAACATGCAAGTCCAGGATTTCTTCCTGTGAGCGCTTTGGCTCCAACGACTCCCGCCGCACGTCCAGGCAATTCTGCAGGCTCGGGTTAGGCGAACTTGAGAAGATTGCTGATCGCGTCGTCGAGGCCTCTTTGCCGCAGCTGTCGCGCACCATCCAGGCTGTCGCCGCACCGCTGAACACCGCGGAGCTTGTACGTCGTATCAACGACATCGATCGACAGCTCACCTCCATTAAACAACGCCTGGGTGAACATCTTCCTATGCACCAGCGCCGCCACTCGCAAAGCCGCGACCTTCAAAACACTTTGTCGCGGCAACCCGATAACGGCCCGTGTTAATATCACCGACGTTTCGGGGACAGAGCCCGGCAATGTCGACCACCGTGTTCCGCTGGGCTTGCGGAAAATGCCAACGGCACCTCGCAGAGACAGCCGCAAGCTGCCAACCCGGAGGCCGTCGCATCTTCTTCACCGACCAAATCACGATGAAGCGGTTCCTTGTCGACAGCGGCTCCGACATTTGCTGCTACCCGCGATCCCGTCTTCAGGGTCCTCGTCCGCCCACGTCTTTCGAGCTCAGTGCGGCAAACCGCTCCGCAATCAAGACGTACGGCTCGCTCCGCCTGCACATCCAGCTCAGAAACTAACGCCGTGACCTTTGCTGGAATTTTGTCATCGCCTACGTCACCGAGCCAATCATCGGCTCAGACTTTCTGGCCCACTACAACCTCCTTCCGGACTGCCGCAACAAACTCCTCATCGACGCGACAACTGGACATTCCACACCAGGCCAGCGAACGACCGCCCAACAGCCAAGCATCAAGGTACTCAGTGTTGACAATCATTCAGCGTACCACGCCATCCTCGCCGATTTTCCCGGATTGACGCGCCCCAGCGGACTGCCACGCAAAGTGCAGCACACCACCGTGCACCACATCCGGACGACTTCAGGCCCCCCGGTTTTCTGCCGCGCCTGTCGCCTTGCCCCGGACCGCATGCGCATTGCCAAAGCAGAGTTCGAGGTCATGCTCTGCGAAGGAATAGCCCGCCGCTCTGACCGTCCATGGGCCTCGTCACTCCACCTTGTTCCGAAGAAGACCGAAGGCTGGCGGCCCTGTGGGGACTACCGTGCCCTCAACGCGCGCACCACATACAGGACTTCGCCCATCGCATTTATGGCTACCACGTGTTCTCCGTGCTAGATTGGTGAAGGTGTACACACAGATACCCGTCAATCCGAATGACGTCCCGAAAACGACAATCATCACTCATTTTGGCTTGTTCGAGTTTCCCTTCATGAGCTTCGGCCTGTGGAACGCTGGACAAACCTTTGAGCGCTTCATCGACGAAGTCGTCCGCGGCCTCGACTTCTGCTTCGTTTACCTTGACGACATACTGGTATTTTCCCGCGACGCCGAAGAGCACCACAGGCACTTTCGTCTGCTGTTCCAACGCCTCGATGACCACGGTTTACTCGTCAATATCCAAAAAAGCACGCTAGGCGCTTCCGTCGTCTGCTTCCTTGGCCACGAAGTCTCATCTGAGGGAACTCGGCCCTTGCCCCAACGCATCTCGGACCTGCAAATTTACCCTCAACCCACCACGGCTAAAGACCATCGCCGTTTCCTTGGCATGCTGAACTTCTACAGGGGTTTCTTGCCACACGCAGCCGACTATCAGGCCGCGGCCTCGACTTCATGATGCTTTGGCTGGCCTACGAGGAAACCAACCCGTCACGTGGACACGGACGTTTGCGAAAACTTTCGATGATTGCAAAGCCGCCCTCTGGACCGCCACGCTTCTCACCCATCCCGTGCCAGACGCCCCCTTGGGACTCCTCACGGACGCATATAGCTTCGCCATCGGCACCGCCCTCATGCAACGCGTGGACAATGCCTGGCATCCCTTGGCGTTCTTCTCCAAGAAGCTCGAAACTCGGAACGACCTCTTCAACCGCCAGTTCCACTGACGATACCACGACCACCGCCCCGACAAGTTTGCCAGCCTACTACAGAGAACTTCTGGCGATATACGAAACAGTGCAACACTTTCGCCATATTCTCGAAGCACAGAACTGCACCATCTATACCGACCACAAGCCTCTTACCTCAACGTCGCGGCAAACTCGCGCCTGTATAGCAGAACCAACTCTCGTTCATTGCTCAGTTCACCACCGACAGTGAACATGTCAGCGGGAAAGACAACATTGTCGCCGACGCGCTTTCACGTGTAGCAGCCATCAGCTCTGTGCAGATAACAGCGGACGTCCTCGCCGAGGCTCGGACTACGGACGCCGAACTGCAGGAACTTCTCAAGCGCAGGTCTTCACTTCTCAAGCGCAGGTCTTTACCGGAAGCCATGAACTATGCTGCTGCAGCCCGACGCAACGTCCCCCCTCCTCGCTCACGTCAAGACGCCGCGCCGCCGCAGCAGTTTCGCCGCCAGGCACCGCCGCCACCACCACCGACGCCATACCGCCCGCCGACAGGACAACGCTGTTCCCCCCGAAAGACCGATGTTTGGCGTGCCCTGACAACCGCCCGCTCTGCTACCACTGCGGGGAGGCCGGCCACACGTACCGCCGCTGCCAGTACCGACAGATGGGGCTACGCGGATTCGCCGTCAACGCGCCCGCCCACAGCCAGGCGAACGGCCTCGCGACATCGACGACTACCCAGCACCTCCACCAGATGTGACGTGGTCGTGACGTCGACGAAGACAGCAGTCAGCACGTCCAAGATGAAACTGTTTATTTGGCCGAACCTGTGGCCGGGAAACTGAAGGTCAAACTAGAGCAATACACTGATAGCGTCGAACAGAGCGTCGACCGTCGATCAACTGACAAGCGGTCAAGCGCGTCGGCACCGAAAAAGCTGAAGACATCGAAGGTGTCATCGAGAGCGATCAGCGTTTGCTGCTAGACCGTGACATTTGCGTCGCAAGGGGCATTGCTCGGTTGCATGAAGGAAAAGGAAGCGTGATGCTAACGAACTTCAGCCAGGAATACAGACACCTGAGCAGGGGCACGACGATTGCATACATCGAAGAAATCTTGGCCGTCGGCGATGCGTTTGCCTTTTCAAATTCTGACGAAACTACGACGATGATCCCTGAGCCACCCTTCGACGTAAACCCAAGTCTTCCCGCTCGCCAACAGCAACAGCTTCGATGCCTTCTGCAGGAATACAGGGACTGTTTCTCGTCGTCATCGCGGGTGCGGCAAACGCCCCTTCTAAGCACCGCATTATAACAGAAGAAAATGCTCGACCACTCCGTCAGAGTCCCTACCGGGTTTCGACGCGGGAACGGGAGACCGTTAAGAAACAAGTCGATGAAATGCTACGCGACGACATCATCCAGCCGTCCAACAGCCCGTGGGCGTCTCCCGTGGTGTTAGTGAAGAAGAAGGATGGGACCCTACGTTTCTGCGTCGATTGTCGTCGCCTGAACAAAATCACAAAGAAGGACGTGTACCCTCTCCCACGGATAGACGACACTGTATCGACACCACAACGCGAATTACTTTTCCTCGATGGACCTCAAGACCGGCTACTGGCAAATTGAACTCGACGAAAGAGACCGAGAAAAGACCGTTTTTATAACACCGGACGGCCTGTTCGAGTTCAAGGTCATGCCCTTCGGTCTTTGCTCGGCACCTGCGACTTTCCAACGAGTCATGGATACTGTATTAGCCGGCTTGAAGTGGCAGACTTGCCTTGTTTACGTGGATGACGTCGTTGTGTATTCCTCGAACTTCGACGAACACCTCCAGCGACTTCAATCCTTACTTCAAGCAATGAAGAACTCCGGGCTCACGCTGAAGCCAGAAAAGTGCCGCTTCGCGTACGAGGAGCTCTTGTTTTTGGGTCACGTGATCAGCAAGACTGGAATGCTCCCAGACCCGCAGAAAACAGCTGCCATCGCCGCTTTCCCGCCACCCATCGACAAAAAGGCCGTGCGCCGATGTCTCGACTTCTGCGCCTATTACAGACGCTTTGTCAGACTTTTCACGGATCGCCGAACCACTAACGCAGCTCACGAAGACCGACGTCGAATTCAGGTGGCAAACAGCGCAAGTCGAAGCATTTCATGAACTGAAACGACTCCTGCAAACACCTCCGATACTTGCGCATTTCGACGAATACGCCGATACGGAGATTCACACCGATCCAAGCAGCATAGGACTCGGCGTCTTCCTTGTGCAGCGGACGGGCGGACTGGAAAGAGTTATCAGTTATGCTAGCCGGTCGCTGTCTAAAGCAGAGGTCAACTATCCCACAACAGAAAAGGAGTGCCTCGCCATCAACTGGGCTACGTCAAAGTTTCGCCCCTACCTCTACGGCAGGCCCTTCAAAGTTGTGAGCGACCATCACGCCTTGTGTTGGCTAGCTAACTTGAAGAACCCTTCAGGTCGCCTCGCACGGTGGAGCCTAAGACTTCAAGAATTTGACATTACTGTCGTGTAATGCCATCCTTCCGTACGTTACCTTCGCGTACAACACGGCCGTACAGGAATCGACGCAGATGACGCCATACAACTTGGTCTACGGACGGAGCCCGGCAACGACGCTCGACGCCATGTTACCAAACGTGACCGACGAGGAAAACATCGACGTGACCACCTACCTATAGCGCGTCGAAGAAGCACGACAGCTCGCCCGCCTACGGATAAAGAACCAGCAGACGACTGACAGCCGCCGCTACAACCTTCGACGACGCCACATGGAATACCAACCCGGCGACCGTGTATGGGTATGGACGCCCATACGCCAACGAGGACTTAGTGAGAAGCTTCTTCGACGATACTTCGGACCGTACAGGGTACTTCGACGCCTCGGCGCACTCGACTACGAGGTTGTCCCTGACGGCATTACGAACTCTCAGCGGCGCCGTGCGCGACCTGAAGTCGTCCATGTCGTGCGCCTTAAGCCGTTTTTTGCGCGTTAGCGAACCTGGGGACTATTTTCCCCTTTGTTATTGTAATTTATTTGTGTATGCACTTGTTTTTTTCTCTTATATGTTCTTTTACAAGCATCGCGACGATGCTTTTTCAGGGGGGGGGGCAATGCCACGCCCACTTCTTGTCTAGTTTTGATGTATTCGGGATTGACCGGCAGGGACGGTTATCAACGCTCGACGCTGTCCGCGAAGTAGTGTACTAGAAGCGTCGCGATTGTAGTAGATCGTTTTGTTAAGACTGCGCCCCGCACGCGAATGTTCCAGCTTTGTCTAGAGATAAGGCCGCCACCAGCGATATTGCTGGAAAGTTCGATAGCGCCTTTATAAAAGACGACGCGCTTGACCGCTTGTCAGTTGATCGACGGTCGACGCTGTCTTCGACGCTATCAGTCTATTGCTGTAGTTTGACCTTCAGTTTCCCGGCCACAAGTTCGGCCAAATAAACAGTTTCTTCTCGGACGTGCTGACTGCTGTCTTCGTCGACGTCACGACCACGTGACAATATCTTGCCATTGTATTCTACGTACAACGAGCCTAGGTAGATTTCCAGGAGTTTCATGAAGTTCGCTAAACTTATCCCACATTGGTTTTGAAATGTCACGGTTCCAAATTCACCGATGGAATCTTGCACGGCTCTGAGAGCTCCCTTTTGTGGGATGTTATAATAGAGATCCTTCACATCTACCGAAAAGAATTGATGAACATGACGCCGTTTCGAGGAATTCTACAACACTGTACGAGTTTCTCATAAGAAAAGGATCGTCAACGGCGAGGGTTCTCAGGAACTCCTGTAGGAAGCTTGCCAAACTGTTGTGCCAGGTCGAGCGTCCTTCTACAATAAGCCAAAACGGGATTCCTTCTTTATGTGTCTTGAATGAGAAAAATGGCCGTAGAGTGTCTCTGTCACTTTTTTTAATGCTCTTTGCTGGTTTTTTTAGTCCAATTTCAAGTCATAGGCTTCCTGCTTCGGAGCAACGTTTTTTAAGGTTCTTTAGGTTCATCTTTTTTTGTCTTGCACGAAATGTTTCTTAAGTGCTTCTATCGCTTCTTCATTATACGCGGCGTTGCTTGTTATGACGAACACTCCCGTCTTGTCTGATAGAAGCAAACTTAAGTCGTGCTGCCTGAAGTACGTTGCCACTTTCTTCAGAAGCCAGAGATAGCAATTGAAGCAGCCCACTCGGAAACGAACGTTGAGCCTTCGACACTTCTCGCAATCGTAATCTCCCCATCACCTCATCGAAATCACCCCACGTGGAGCACATGAAGACAGTTCAGCAGTATTGCCGCTCCCCCCCCCCCTACCCTCTCTGTAAACCGTTATTTCCCTTTCCTGGATGTCTTCTTGCCTTCAAGTTTTGTTCAATAAAATTCAGTTGATAGTTTGCGCTTGTAGTCTCCACTTCGTTTCGTGTCTCCCTCCTAACTTCTTATTTCGCAGTAACTGTAGCGCAGTTTTTTATAATCATGAACAACCAACTAGACCAATACCTCACTTTGCTACTTGAAAAGAATAATCGTATATCTAAAACCCTTGCAGAGTCCGCCGTGGTGGTGCAGCGCTTAGGTTGGTCAGCTGCTGAGCGGAAGGTCGTGGGTTCGATCCCGACCACGTTGTCACATTGCAATGGAGGCGAAATGCTAGAGGCCCGTGTACTGTGCGATGCCAGTGCACGTGAAAGAACCACTGGTGGTGTAAAGTTTCGGAGCATTCCACTACGGAGTCCGTCATAATCGTATTGTGGTTTTGGGTCGTAAAAACCGAGATATTGTTACGGTGCGACATGGGCTCTCCGAAGATAAAGAAGACGAGTAAACGTGAAGCGCTTGTGCGTGGTGCTCATCAGCCATATTGTATTGGCTGCCGATTCACTGGTATATCTGTTAATTCTGTAGCGCAGTTTTTTATAATATTTTCAGCTAGGTGTGCCTACTGGTAGTACGAGCCTAGTGCAAGCACACCGCTGCTTTACTCTCGTCAATGTAAGCTTGTAAAACGTACCGTTGCCAATCTCTACTGGTTTAATATTTAAGCAAGCAAGTTCACCGCCTGGAGCACTCAGGCGCTAAGCTTATACACAATTATACCTATTCACAGTCTCACCGTTTTTTTTGCTAACTAAAATAAGTATTTTTAGCCGTTTTGTTAGAAGTTTCATTGTATGCACTTTTATCTTGTTCAGTTTTTGAGTTGTATTGTTACCCATTTATGAAGTTGTGTGTAAATAGTATTCGTAATTAGCATTGCTTGGAATGGCAAAGAAGGTTACCTACCAGTCAATTGCCGATATTGCGAGTCTTGCCGGATTTTAGCGCTTCCACTGCGATCAATCACCAGGAATCGCGATAAGCGGACTAGATTAATAATTCAGGCAAAAACTATTGTTCAAGCACGTGATTGCTGCGCGAGTACAGTGTAAGTATCATTATCAAAAAATGAGGTGCATTGAATTGTGACAGTGCTGTCTGTGTAAATAGCACCAGTTTTTATTTTCCCGCAATAAAGATTCCTGGAAGTGGCAGCTTCTGTGTGTGCCTCTATCTCCCCTTGTCCGCCGTTGTCTTCGCGCATGGTATCTTGGTAAATACAAAAATGGTAACTGATGTAGAGCTCTTCAGTAACCTAGTACATATTTTTCAACACTGACAAAAACAAAACCAATAGACTTGATAAATGGGTTCTCAATTAAGGCGTTATGCCGGATATTTAGTACTAAGTGAGGAATACTGAAAAACATCTATGCAAGACTAAAAAATTCCGGGTGGACACAAGATTTCGCAAGCACAGACAACAACGTCAATACGCCCGCAGCCCTACTGAGCTGCAGTGATGTTGCAAATATCAATAAACCGCCTCGCTGTCTTTCTCTTATATTAAGTATATTATTAGATTTCATATAAAGTAACCGCACCGAACGGCGCTGTATGAACGTAGCATATTCATTAGCGACTCCAAATGAAACATTTTCTGCGGAGAAAATTGCGACGCAGCGGTTGTTCCATTATGTGAACGGGTCGTTAGCGTTAACACTCAAGTTTCTTCTTTTTGAAAAAGACTATATTGCAAAACACGTCATGAGCACATCACTGCGAATACTAAATGGTATCTGGGGCTATCAGACTGGAAGAATTTCAATTTTAATTAAATAGACCTCATTTGCTGACCACCATAGCGCGGTTTCTTTTTACTTCACTGGCATGAATGGCAAGGCTAATCATGTTTGGCCTATATAAGAACGGTGGGAGCTCTTCTGTAGTGGCACCTAGACGTATCGGCCAAATCTCTGAGGACCTTCAGCCAAATTGGTGCTGAGTAAATGACTGCATGTCGCTATGGCCTTATGAACTCTGTTAAGTTTACAGCACATGAAAAGCGCTGCGTTTCTATCTTAGAAGATACGCGTTTACATTAAGACGCTGTATTAGGGCCGAATCACCTTAGGGTCTCCACGTGTTGGCGTACATCGTCCGTCGTCTTCTGCTGTCGGAACGGTCCTTTTGTCTGACCGCAAGAGAGGGCGCCGCCGCCTCAGTGCAACGCCACCTAGACAAACTTCGTGGCGGTGCTCAGTGCTCGCCGTGTGGCGAGAGAGAGTGAGCGGCGCGTTCAATATGGAAAAGCTCTTCCTTCGATGAACGCTGAACTACCGGCTCGCAATGAACGAGAACGCGCCCTCGCCCGCGACAGACAACGTTGACGCAGTCAGCGTCTTCTAGCGAGTTTTTTTACTGAAAATTACACCATCTCCAGGTAAAGGGGACCATGAGGCGATGCGAAGCCGGAGCATTTGCACGATCGCGTTCCGCTGGCGTTCGTTGGGCATGCTACCGACCTCGCGTCGTGGAACGCGAAGAGGGACGCTACGCGCGTTATATCTTTCATCTAGCCTGGCCGTTAATTTTCACAGGGCGAGCGGGGAACGCGGTCGACAGGCGGGCGAGAGGGGGGCAGCGTAGGAGTGGAGAGAGAAGGGGAGGGGATGCGCATGCGCTCGAGCTCATCGCGGCGTTGCGCAGGAGAGAATTTTGGCATGTCTAGCCCGCGTTTCAGGGGAAGAGTGGAAAGGGGGGAGATAGGGGAATGGCAGAGGGGGAGGGGAGAGGGAAAGTGGAGAGGAGAAAGGGAGAGGGTGAAGCGGAGAGGGGAAGTTGAGAGGAGGTGTGTGGAGAGGGTATGCGCATGCGCAGTAAGGGTGGTCACGCCGCACACCACCACCACAGGATTGAGCTCCGTCTTAAGATACTTCGCATCTAAAAAACCGACTGCTCGCGCTGCACAACCGCTCACAGTTCACCCCATATATATATGCACTGGATCTTGACCTGCTATGTAGAGCCGGTGGGAGATTTTTCTTATGCGTAGTTGAACAATAAAAATTCGCAGCGTGCACGTTGACTAGAAGCAGACTGCTGGTTTCTGTGTCTAATTTTTGTTCCGTCTCTCATTGCGCATTAGCAGTGATTTTGCTGCGGGGAACACCGGCGCACACTGCATACTACGTTCCTCTACATGTTTCACTTTTGTGGAGTTAAAGCACGCTTCCCTACATGCTTAGCCCCTGCCCAATTTTTTTAGTCTTCTTGTGCGGTTTAGTAGTCACGGTTATATCATGTTTTGTGCTCTTCCATTTATGCGCATTAGATCATAGATTTAAAGTACACGGATCTTTAAATGGCCTATTTCGATTTCGTGTGTTCATACTATTGTGAATGGAAAGGCTCAATCGATAGATAAGTTTAGCTTCGATTTTTGCAAAACAATCGTGACATGTTCAGTACCTCGTATTTGTTCATGACGATGCTAATAGGATCACTCTAAATTAAATAACAGGATCTAGTTCCCGTGGTCTTTACGAAAGCTCGATGAGCAGTTCGTACGCGACAAAGCTCTGCTTCAGTGAACGCGAAAGTTACGTGTGCGGTTATTTTTTTTTTCCGATTCTTTGGAAGCCTAAGGAAATTATTCTTCCTTAAGCAACTTCATACTAGACCACAGGGTGCATCGACATGACATGCGAAAGAACCCTTCGCCAACTCGTTTACGTATAACCGTTACTAAAAGCTAAGAAATGTTCATGATATATGCAGTGAATTTCTGAGCTTATGAACAAATAATCTCTACGAGGCTTCTCTGTAAAAACATGATTTAAAGGTGTATATTCATATTCCGCTTACACATTTGCCAATTACACGTGCGTCACAAATTGCCACGTGTATTTCTTTATCACTTTTGCTGTATTCGGTTTTCGGCCACAAAGACTGTCAGCAACGCTCAGCGCGAACCGCGCCTCATTGCTCGAGAACCTTCGCGATCATTGTAGATCGTTTTTGTAAGATTGTGCGCAAGACGCGCACACTCGAGCTTATTCTAGAATTTGCAAGACAGCCAGCGATAACGCTGGAATATTCGACGGCTAATGTTTAAATACCGACGCGCTTCACCGCTTGTCAGTTGATCGACGATCGACGCTCTGTTCGCCGCTATCAGTGCATACAGTGTGTATTGCTGTAAATTACCTTTCCATTTCTCGGCCACAAGTTCGGCCAAATAAAGACTTTCATCTCGGACACGTCGCCTGCGTTCTTCGTCCACGTCACGGCCCCGTGACAATATATAGAGAGCTGTAACAGTATTATGTAGCAAGTAATACAATTGTTTGTTTTGCGAAGCATCGATGGAACTACTTCCTTCCTATGAAGGAAACTTATGCATACTACGGAATCTCGAACGACACCTACTTGTATTGTTCAACCAGAAATCATGCTTAAAAACAAGCATTATTCAGAATACCGCGGATTAAAAGGCAGTTGTTCGCAGAAGGCTGTATCAACAGCGGCACTCGGAGCACCTGACAGCGGTGCTCCTGACAGCGGTGCACCTGACAGCAGATGGTATCACACGGGTTGACACATCCTGTGGTACAGGCTGTGGTACAGGCTGTGGTATCCTGTGGTACTGATTTCTGTATTTCAATATTTCTCCCATTTCATATGCAAAGGGGCACGCGCTCGCTTTTCTGCAGTTCTTTAATAGCAACACCCTCTATTTGAGGTAATGATAATGTAAAACAGAGTATTCCTTTTGTTGACAACGTATGACATTTTGAACCTCTTCACTACTGCTTCCATGGCGCCGCCGAAGTTTAGGATAGGGTGATGAACCTGGAATTCGGACTTGGTTAGGCAGCATTGCCGACCTCTGTGACGTCAAGAGAACCACTGATAATAAAATAAATTGATGTGAATGAACAACTCAGCACATTTCTAAATTGCATATGTAGAAGGCGTTTCAATAGAATTAGTGGCAGCAACGCAGTGGCAGTTGCAGATATATACAAAAAGCAGAGAGACATATTTCACACTATGTGACTTCAAAGAGAATCAGATACAGCGACCTAACCCTTCAGTGTAATATAAAAGGCCAGGTGAAATGTGGGAAGAGAGAAATATATTGTACTGAAACGATGTTTTGCCTGCGCATGTTTTTCTAATGCTCAAAAACTGTTTAAGAATTTGAACATGAAACGCTCACTGGGGATCGACTTTGTTGTCTGTTGCTGTCGCAGTAGGTAAATATTTTCGGTTGCGATTACAAGCAATGTATACTGGGTGTTTTAAAAAACGTGTCCGAAGATCCTCAAAACTAAGGAAAGTAAAATATGCGCCTGCTGTTGTAATAATTAATTTTCTGCAGTGGGAGATATTTCAAGTTTATGGTAGCTATCAAACGTGCCATGAAAGAAATATATTAATTAATTATCTTTTCAAGAGTGGATACAAGCGGCCGGCGCAAATGGGAGTGTCGAATTCCTTCCTGCAAAAAGTTCATTGCCGCTTGTAAATTTTGAAGCCGAACCACGGATGAGCGCAACTAGCGCACAACGACAATAACGGCATTGGTACGACTCCGCTCACTGCGTTTCTCAGTGCCCGCGTGAATGTCACGAGTTATTGAGCCTATTTTAAGGAGTGCGACTTCTTATTTTGACTCGTACAGTCAAATTTAAGCCTACATATGCATTTCAAAAGCTTCGGATGCCTTGTTAGTTACTTCTGTTATTTCATGGGCTAGAACATGTTTAAAGAAGTCAGCACCGATGCAGAAGCACGACATCAAGGTGTCTTCATCCAGAAATTCGTACATACACAAAACTATTCCCCGATGTGTTTTCTTTCAGCTGTCATCAATATGGCGTCCAACGAAGCTGCTGCCGTAGACGGTGATTTTGTCAATCCACTGGGCCGCAAGAAGTGAACCAATGCTAACAGGGGATGAAGTCATTCCTCTTTTCCTAATCGCATAAATCTCCATTCATGTCGAATAAAAGAGTTTAGCAAACATGAAAGGGCTCCTGCATGCACCACTTCCTGCCCCCAAGTGTCGCGTAATTCTTGCCGGATGGCCACCTGATTAATGTAACCCAATGGATTCCTATTTCCTGTTTCATTCATGGACACCGCTGTTTGGACCCTGAAATAACACCCTAGCATGTTATGCTACTTTTCTCTGTTTACACCTGTCTCCGTTGCTAACTTATTGTTTCAAGAGGCGCCACTAGTTTGTTCAGTGCCGTACAGCGCAGCATTCTTCGGTTGGACCCGGAGACCTCCATTGGGTAATTCTTGCGAATAAGCAAAAGCAATACATGACCATAACAAATAAGTGTTGCTTCAGGTATTACGAACAATGCCAAATATCCTTAATGTCGAGAACCAGATGCAATCAGGCTCGTGGGAAAGCAATAAAATGGGGTATTGTTTTGCTCGGATGCGGGAACCACCTTCCTTAACAAGGAATGAGGAGGCATTGAAACAGGTGAAATGTCTTAACCAGTGCCGGGGTCGTCAACCTGTCGCTTAATAAGAAAGACGGCGCTAAGGGTTTCCACAAGAATTGATCTTACGTGGGGTGTGAAGCGGGACGCGTACGGAGTTTAAATTACAGAATACATTTTCTCTATATTTTCATGAGATGAGGTACCCCTGGCCAGGAGCATTATGCATTATATACCTACGCCTTTGCATACAAACTTCACAAGATGTCAGGCAGGGACTTGCTTACGTGTATGACACAGGTCACCAGAGCTCTCATTTTAGCTTGCTTTGATTCTGACCAAGTCAAACCAGTACCGCGTAATGCTTTCGCCGAAAATTACATCGCGCGGAATCGAATGAGTTGGCGTATGGTGTCATTGGGGTCGCGGGAGAATGCGCCTGTTTAGCCAGATCGTCAGCAGCCTCATTTCCCGCGATGCCAACATGGTAGGGAAGCCACTGGAGTACAACATCACAGGCGTGCTCCACGACCACCCAGACGAGCGGGTCGCCGATGGACGCCCCCCTCCTCTTCTCCCCGTGGCTGGTTTCTCCCGGCGAGAGTGCGCCCTCCTCTTTTCCCTGCGGACTGGCTCGGCATGGACGGGGGAACGAAAACAGCGCCGGCGGGGAGCTCCTTCGTCAGCTTGCATCGACTGCGGCGCTGTTGAATCACTTATTCACCTATTGTGCGAGTGCCCCACATCTGCCTGGGCAAGCAAGCAGCTAGCCGCCCGCTACCGCCTTCTCGGCCTGCCCTGTGACACCCTCGAGGACATCCTCTTTCCCACCGGCTGCACCGATCGTCGCCGTAATGCCCTTGCCGCCCTTCTCTCCTTCATCGACGCTGCCGGCCTCGGCGAGCGGCTTTAAGCCCAACACGCCATGTAGTACAGTTCAACCCTCGTCCTACCTTCCCGCAAGCTCTCCTTTTGTGTCTTTCCTCCTCTCTGTCTCCTTTTCATCCCCTCTCCCCGTGTTTGTACCGGTTGAGGCGTCCTCTTCGAGAGACAGTTATCGTGCACACCAAAACCCACTTCTTATTTCTAAACAGAATCACCACCTATATATATAGTCCAGCGCTTGCCTCGGTTGGCTCCTCTGAAATGCGGGCTCGACATGCCGAAATTCTCTCCTGCGCAGCGCCGCGATGAGGGCCTGCGCATGCGCGTCCCCTCCCCGTCTCTCTCTCCTCTCCTACGCTGCCTCTCTCTCTCGCGTCTGTCGACGTTCCCCGCACGACCTGTGAGAATTAATGGCCAGGTTAGATGGAAGACACGACGCGCGTAGTGTTTCTCTTCGCGTTCCACGACGCGAGGTGGGTAGGATCATAGAGTTTCCTAAAATGACTTAGAGGGAACTCGCGCTGCGACCGTTCAGCCACCATGGGAATGATGGGTAGTACACGGATTTGCCTAGTCTTCGTGCTTGTGGGCTTCGAACGCACTTGTGGCTTTGTTTATTGCTATGTTTTGGTTTTCTTTCGGATAAAAGAATGGATCGCTGTGAACTTCGTGGCCAGATTTGAATCGGTGAGCCTAAAGAAGCTAAAGTGGTGAAGTGAAACTGCTGATTTTTGCTGAACTTCGTTTTGCGACAAAGCGGATGCAGGCGACGCGGGGCCAAATGGAGCCGAAAGAACGAAGTTTAGACAAATCCGTGTACTACCCATGATTCCCATGCTGGCTGAAGAGCGATGCATTGCAGCTCCCATAGACACTAGCGCCAGACTTCCCTCAGTAAGTATTGTAGGAAACTGTATGGGTAGGATGCCCAGCGAACGCCAGCGGAACGCGATCGTGCAAGTGCTCCGGCTTCGCATCGCCTCATGGTCCCCTTTAGTGGGAGATGCAGTAATTGGTTTTTCTCTTTCTTTCTTTCTGTGTTTCTTTCTTTCTTTCTTTTTTTCTTTCTTTCTTTCTCTCCCTCTCTGTACTTCTAGTCGCACCCATCAGAGCTATTACTGCATCCCGCGCCGGCGAAATCGGGGCTTGTGTTTTTGGAGCGAAGCAGAAGAGGGAGACGATAATTGCGATGATGAACAGGAAATAGAGAGCGCGTGCCGTTTCATGATGATTGACATGTCTCGCTTGGAGACGACGCAACGAAGTGAGCGCGCGAATGCACTGGCGCTGGAGCACGAGCGTGATTGTTGTGTCGAACGTCAGCCAGTTGTGATTCCAACGCTTACGCCGCGCGTTTTTAACGTTTCATGTTTCATTGTATAAAAGAAATCCTCGGCAGCCACAAGTGGCTGTACAGACGTATCAGTTGGCGACGAGGAAGACTCTGACTCACCGGTTCTAACCTCCTCAGACGAAACTGGTTTGTTTCCTCATCTGGGCATACAGATCAGGGGCATGAATGACATATCGGACGACAAACTTGTTTCGAAGCTTCTAGACAAGTACCAGTCCATGTTCGATGGGGACATCTCAGGACGCGTCGGTCCTAAGGTACAACTTGAACTTGTAGAAGGAGCGAAACCAAAGTTGTTAAAATCACGACCGGTTCCTTTCGCGCTGCAGTCAGCTGTAGAAGCTGAATTAGATCGGCTGCAAAGTCAAGGCATAATCGAGCCTACGCAGCATTCGGAATGGGCAACGTCTCTCGTACTTGTTAGGAAGAAAAACGGCTCGTTGCCAATATGCGCCGACTACCGTTGTACAGTGAACCAGGTATCGAAGAAGGCAGACTACCCACCTCCAACAAGAGATGAAGTACTTAGCCACTTGAGGGGAGGACAAAGTCTTCAGCACCCTGAATTTGGCGCAGGCTTAACGGCAACTTCACGTAACGCCAGAGACAGCGGACATATTGGCCCTGAACACGCTGAAAGGGCTTTACAAGGTGAAACGATTGCCTTTCGGAATCTCTGAAGCTCCAGCCATTTTTCAACGCTTTATCGAGACTATGCTGTCTGGTATCACGGGCGTTTACGCGTACCTAGATGAGTTATTATGAGTGAAAAAGCCGACACGGAACACGCCGAGAGACTGGAAGAAGTTCTGAACAGGCTGCGCAGTTGCAACCTTCGCCTCGGCAAAAACAAGTGCTGCTTTGCAGGGCGAGAAGTTTCTTTCCTGGGACACAGAATTGACGAGACAGGCGTCCACACCAACGAAGAGAAAGTTCGAGCAATAACGGAAGCTCCAGCACCAAACTGCGAGCAAGCAGTTCAATCATTTCTTGGAATGCTGGCTTTATACGACAGGTTCTTGAACAACGGGGAACCATTGCCAGCTGTCTCTACCAACTCTTTCATGAAGGACGCCACGTGGAGATAGGAGAGCAAGCATGAAGAAGCTTTCGATAAACTTAAGAGATTGCTTCTCAATCAGACCGTAGTGGCACACTACGACGAACAGGAGCTTCTCGTCTCATGTGATGCTTCACCATACGGTGACCAGAATGAACGTAATGACCAGAATGGAGATGCGTGAATCGCTTTCGTATCACGGACGCTAGGGCCAGCGGAACGCAATTATGCTCAGTTGAACAGAGAAGGCCATGCTGTAGTAATTGCAGCACACAAGTTCCACAAGTATATTGCCGGAAGGAAGGTGACTTTCTTCACGGACCATCAACCGCTGCTTGGCATGCTGAGTCCAGGTAAGCCAACGGCTCAAGTGTTCTCACCACGGATGACCAGATGGCGCATCAAGTTGTCGGCCTATGACTACAACAACGTCTACAGGCATGGCAAGGGCCATCTAAACGCGGTCGCCTTGAGCCGATTACAACTACCAGAGCGGTTCGATGAACCCTGGCCACAAGGCGGTGTACTATTGTTTGAAGCTTTGATGAGACATCCGTTCACTGCTACAGAAAATACCACGTCTGACACAACAAGATAGCATCCTGCAGAGGTTGTTCAAGGGAGTGCAGGATGGCATAGTGGACAAACTCACTGGAGATGAGTCTGCTCTTTACCGACGACGAGCGACCGTACTAGCATTTCATCGCGAGTACCTCACACTTGATCACGGGTGATCATACCGAGCTCAGCACGACCCCGCTTTCTGACATTTCTGCACGCTGGTCACCGAGGCATAGTAGCCATGAAGAAGTGCACAAGGAGCTACGTATGCTGGCCCGGAATCGACAAGGTGATCGAGGAAACGGTGCGACAGTGTCGTGAATGCCTTTAGACGCAGAAGTGCCCTCCCAAAGCCCCTATTCCCTCCTGGGACCGTCCCAAGACACAATGGCACATGGCGCGTGTTGACTTCGCGGGGCCACTACTAGGTCGCACCTACTTGGTTGTTGTTGACGCACAAAAAAGTAGACAGAAGTCTGGCACGTGACGCAAGCGAAATCTGCGGTTGTCATCGATGTGCTGCGAAGCATCTTCGCGACGATAGGCGATCTTCGAAAGGTTGTCTCCGACAACAGAAAAGCCTTTATTTCCAACGAGATAAGGCAGTTCTATACGATAAATAGCATACACGCTACAACATTACCAGCGTACCACCCTGCAACAAACGGCCGGGCAGAACGCTATGTGGCAGAGCTGAAAAGAGCATTCCTCAGGGATACAGACAGGCCATACAGTGCCGACTTGCAAGATTCCTGTATTGGCAGCACACAACCACTCACAGTGCTGCAGGAATGTCACCTGTGAGAGCGATGTTTGGACGAGAGCTTCTATGTCCTCTCTATCTTCTCAAGCGGGAGACGGACATACAAATCCCTGAGAGACAGAAGACATCGACAAAATCACGACGATTCGCAGTCGGGGAAAAGTGCTCATCAGGCAGAAAGTGCTCATCCGGCTCATCCGACAACAAGGAAGAACCACCCGGCAACTGCGACCACCAGAGGTTACACGAGGAGAGGAAGAGAAACCCGAAGGGAAGTAGGTTTTTTCACTCTGAACATGTTTGTTTCACAGTGTTCCGTTTGGCTTCGAGGTGAATTCGCATTCTTACACCACCACAATTCCTTTTTGATATGGTCCTCCTGCACCTTCCCCAAACATAATTGCCAATATGTCGTGGCTATTCCAAGTCTCTAGGATGTGTTTCTGTAACTGCATAAACGCCTATTTGTTCTTTGTATAACTGCTCCTGAATCTCTAACCACTTTTTTAGGGTCGAAGTTCCTTATAGCGGCACCCGTTCGTCCCCTGTATGTAGTGCGTAACCAGTCTTAACGCTAGTACCAGATCTTGACCTCCAAGGTGGTGCCGGTGGGAGATTTCTCCTGTGCATTGTTGAACAATAAAAAATTCGCAGCGTGCGCGCTAACTAAAAGCCGACTTCTTCTGTCTCTCATTCCCCATTAGCAGCCATTGGCATGTTCCAGTAGGAAACGTTAGTAGAAGTGTAAGTGTTAGCTAAAAGCCGACTTCTTCTGTCTCTCACTCCCCATTAGCAGCCATTGTTTACCTCCAATGTAGTGCCTGGTGAGATTTCTCCTTTGCGTGATTAAACAATAAAAATTCACAGCGTACATGTAAAATTAAAGTGAGCTGCAAGTCGCCATGACTCTCATCGACCCTTTAGTATAAACCGGCCCGATCTCACGTCGTTGATGATGTACTGGGCGTGAAGCTGCGCGACGCCGCCGCCAAGATCCTGCCGTACGAGAGCTTCGCCCCACTCATCATCATTCACCCCGTGGTTATGCTGTGGAATTTTTTCTGCCACCCTGCATGCTTATCTGACTCATTCAACACGCGCCTTCTCCCTTTTCAGAGCGAAGCACCTTAGGCCCGCACCCCTCTACACCTTCGAAGTTCCCTTCTCTTAGGTATCGCTTTAGGTTAGAGTGGCCGGAGATTTGAGAGCAAATGTGTAGGCCTTGAGGGGTTAGGTTCTAGCGCACCAGATATTCAAATAAGCTATCTACAAAACTGCTAAGAATGGTCGTCTTCACTTTCACTGCCTTTACCGTGGATTGCGAAGTGACAACCATCATACTAGCGCACTACGGGCGCTTTGTCAAAGGCAGTAGCAGACGCTCTCCCCGCCCGGCGCCGAATGAAACGCTGCGCTCACCGAACACCGCGCGCGGCGTTCCGTCGCCGCCGTCGACGCTCCCCACCGCATTATCCCTCGCATCCCTCTCCCACCTGTCTCCCTCTGCCTGCGCTGCGCTCGCAGAGGGAGACAGGTGGGAGATAGATATCTTTCTTTGCGCAGAGACAGACAGGTTCCTTTCTTTGTCCTCTCCACCCTATCCCCAAAAACAACTTTCCCGAAACTCGGTCCTGTGACCACAGTGCCTCCTTTGTCACGCCTCACTCCCCTTTCACCTCCCCCTTTCGTCGACGTCCTAATGTTTCAGCCATCGCCTCTCTTTTCCTTGATCACCTTGACGATCTTCGATAGCCCTTCCTCGGCTAGCCTGAGCCTTTCCTCCCACAGCCTTCGTTTTGTGTCGCTCTGTCGCCAATGCATTCTGCAGTAGTGCGATTCTAATGAAGATCCTATTCCGGGCAGGCACAATGTTTTTTTTTTTTCATTCTGGCCTCTAACTTACATTGTCTGCACTTCGAGTCACCTTTTCCTGCTTTCTCGTCCGCACAAACTTCGATTTTCCAACCTACCCCGCACCATGAGCATTTTACGATCTTTTTGACCATGGCTAGATCAGTTCACTGGTTTTCACGCGCTAGAAACTTCTCACACTAGACAACCGCAAGAGAGGACGTACTTCGTACGCTGCCCGAAGCCAAAAGCTACGAAAAACTTAATGAATACGCTGCACTTCAAAGCACATGTGCACACACGTGGTCGGTCTACGTGCACACCTCAGCCGCGTGGTGGCACAAAGAACATCACAAAGTAATAAACCCACTTAAGGCTTACGCTATTGACTTATTTGCTCATATAGCCACTGACAGAGGCAAGTTCAGCCATGCAAGAACAATTATTTGTCGCTGTCGTACCGTAGCCCACGAAGAAGACGTCCTTCCCCTGGCACTCTTATACTGAACTCCCGGGAGTGTTAGTGCACTGAACACGGCAGTGTTAGTCAGCACCGATGGCGGTGGATGCGGGACACTCTCTTTCTGCCTGCTCGCGCCACGTAGCACGGGATTTTTTGACGAGCTGGTAGCTGACCAAGAATCCCTCTCGTACTCCTTAAAGGCATTAAGTCTTTCAGAACGAGGCCTATAGCTACGAATGAAGGAACGAAGGGAGCAGACAATAACGCCAAGGAAAGTATAGGGGATGGTATTTGTAGAAATTATGATATCAATCCGAAGAAAGTCAAGTACAAGAAAGAATAACTTGCCGCCGGCGGGGAGCGAATCTGCAACCTTTCAATTACGTGTCCAATGCTATGCCAGTTGATCTGCAGCACCGGTAATCGCCACGTCCACATCACAGGGTATATCTGTGCATTTCAACCTGTGCATTTCAACCAGTGTCAGCCAGCTCCGATCGCAGCCATGGCGGTGAGTGCGGTACACTTTTTCTGCCAGCTGGCGTCACGTATTACGCGGTCTATTTACGAGCTCGCAGTTGACCATTAATCGCTCGCATATGACCTGAAGACGTTCAGTCTGCCGTTACGAGACCATCGCTATGAAGGAAAGAAAAAAGGGGCTTTTAAATGCTCGTTTTTCTACGTTAGGCCAATGTTTATGAGAGCTAATCGAGAACAATGCCAATACTAGTACAGGGATGTTATTTCTAATAATTAGTAATAAATGTGAAGAAAGCAAAGATGACAAAAGTGGACGCCTATTTCGAAGTTTGCAGGTTCAGTGCCTGTCAGTTGCAATTTATATATTTGTTTACTTTACTTTCTTCAGATTTTTATCCTAAATATTGGAAATATCCACCCTATACTTCCCTGGCAATATTGTCTAGGACTTGCTGGTGAAAACAGTGGACGTCGAGATGCGTGTGTGTGGTGCCATGAAGTCTTCTATCGCTAAAGATAGCAGGGCGCGCCTGGTATTTTAACGCACACGGGACAGAGGAACCCGACAGCCACCACAACGCAAGCGGGGACAGAAAGTGAGTGAAACAGCGACGTGATGACCACAGAATTCCCTCTCGGTGGGCTCCCGTGGCGCATGAATGGGCCTCCTTGCTGGGCACAGCGTAACAGTGGCGAGGTGTCGCTTTCGTTGGACCCCTGGTCGCGAGCGGTTCGCCTCGTGCGGTGGTCGCTTCCGCCGGTTTGTGTTTGCGCGGTTCACGCCCGAATGGCAGCAAAAAACAAGCAAGGGGGCCCCCTTCTTTGTGACAAGCGGTATCTGGAGACTAGTTCGTCACTTTATGACATACAACTCGAGGCTCTGCACGTCTGTGAGGCTGATAAAGAGGCCCACGAAACGTGACCGCAGACGCCGCTGCTGCGCCCGGGTGGGCGCTTTTGAGCGTTTCATTGCTGCTAAGCTTTCCTGGATTATTATGTTGCAGCTGGCCGTAGTTTTTACAGTGTCGCCAGAAGAATATCATCATGAACCGGCATGAGCTCTCTACATCCTGTTCTTCATCGTTGTCGTCGTCTTCCTCTTTTCCTTCGCTCCAAAACACAAGCGCCGATTTCGCCAGCGCGAGATGCAATTACTTGAAGCTTGAGACGAAGACTACAAAAAGATAGAGTGAGTGAGAGAGATAAAGAAAGATAAAGGTAGAGAAGGAGATAGATTCAAGCTCAAAAAAATTCTTCCCGAGGCGAGATCCGAACCCGTGTGCACCCAATCCTAAGGCGAGGGGCTCGGTGAGCAACGTGGGAGTGGGTAATGGTTGTGAGGTAGAAGAGGACGTATGTGAGGGTTAGGAGGAGGAGAAGAGAGAATAAAACGCAGCATATAGAAAGAAAAAAAGGAGAGAAACAGAGAATGAAAACGATGGGCAAAATGAAAACGATGGAGAGAAAGAGAGAAATCAAATGAACAGAGATAAATATATAGAGAGCGACAGAAACACATAGAAAAACGAAGCGAGAAATACAGAGACAGAGAGAGAAATGGAAGATGGAGAAAGACGGGAAGGACTAGGGGACCCTTAAAGGAGCACTGACACAAAATTTCGAAGGTGAGATAACCTGTGGGGTGGATTTGTGTGAACACACACGCATCATCTACAAAATATCAACGGATAATATATAGCCTAGAACATGTTTAAAATCTCGTGTAAAGTGCGCGTTGCGCTACTCCACGCGAAACGTGCCTGTGGTGTTCTTGTAAACAACCAACCGCCACCTGAGTCACGAGTTTGCGTTGGCTGCCGCGATTGTTGCGGGCGCACTGTCCCACTCTCTCCTTTCAAGCCTTTTCAACGCATATTTACAACGTCTCAGAGGGCATCATAGCAGCATCCAGGAAGCCTTCGTTGAAAAGAGTTGTCGACGCTGTGATCATGCGCACACAGTTTTGTGTGCTCGCGCAGCTAGCTATGTTTACATAGCCACCACTCTAGGTCCCGCCTCCCTCAGCGCTCTCTCAAACCGAAACTGCGACTCGGCGCTATAAAACCGTCTCCAAATAATTAGCAGTCGCGCGCTCGCGCAAACGAGCTTTCCAGCCGTGATAAGTGGGTCGTTGACTAGTTATCGCAACAGAAAAAACAAGACGCAAAATTTTGGTGTCAGTGCTCCTTTAAGAGTTGAACGCGATAGCGATATCCGCACGCAAGCACGCACGCACGCAGGCACACACACGCACACATACAAACTATCGCATTCCGTGTCGCTAGCGTGCCTTCGCTTCTTCGTAGAGACCTGAACTGTGCCGCAAGCAAAGCCAAAGTGCAAACGCCCTCAGGCTAGTGATGCAAAACTATCGGTAAATTGACTATCGATAGTATCGATAGCTTTTGGAAACTATCGATAGTGTAAACAAGCTATCGATAGTGCTACTATCGACAAACTATCGATAGTGCAATCGGTAGTACCATCGTTAATATTGCTATAGCGATATTACTGCCACGCGTGTTTATTGCTTTGTTTTGACGTATTCGGGTTTTACCCACGAAGACTGTTAGCAACGTTTGACGCGACCGTGCCGTAATGCTTGAGAAGCTTCACAATTGTTTGAGATCTTTCTGTTAAGATTACGCGCCGGACGCGTATAGTAAAGTTTATTCGCGAGCTTACGCCAGCACCAGCCATAACGCTGGAAGGCTCGATGACTGTCGTATAAAGGACGACGCGTTCAACGGCTGACGACTGCTCCCGCCGCTATCAGTGCCCAGCATGTATCGCTTGTATTTGGAGTTTTGATTTTCTGGGCACAAGTTCGCCCAAATAAAGAGCTCCGTATTTCCCAGCCTTGCTTCAGCATTCTTCGCCGTCACAACCACATGAGAATACTAACGATAGTGGTGTCAATAATGATGCGGTTGCTGGCTGGCCATATTGCCAAAATATTTGCGATAGCCTATACCAGCTTCACTTGATTAATGAGCAATTTTTGCCAGAGAAATTAATTATTTCCGCAGTGAAAACGGTGGAATATATCCATCAATAAATCCGTATCCAAACGCAACCGATTACGCCTTACAATTAACTTCATGATAATTTTTATTTTGAAATCATAAAATGCAATATCAATTTGAATCCGCGTAGTCCCACCACATGTGAAGGCTTCCATTCCGCTACAGCTGAACAGTTTGACTTTATGATCACGTTTCAGCAAAGCACTCTGTTGAAGAACACAAGCATGTCAACTTTCTTGCCCTTCAGCCTCCGGCTCCACTATGTACCACGCGCACGCGGAACCAAGTTTATTCTGCAGTGAGTCCGCGCTGTTGATTTCATACTGTCGATAGTACCATCGAATTCTTTACTATCGATAGCGCTATCGATAGCATTTTTCACCATCGATAGTTCGATAGTGACTCACCTATCTATAGTATCGATAGTACCATCGATAGTTCTGCATCACTACCTCAGGCTCCTATCGTTATTTGCATGAACGTCAGCGTTTCGTTCACCGCCAAAGCTTCTTTTTTGCTCACGACCTAAAACGCCACTGCCGACACCGGCATTTCCGCGAAAGGAGCTGCTTACCGCTATCGTATTAAAATATAAAATTATCGAGAAAGACAAATAAAAATTAAGGCAACTTTGCACTAGGCGTGCCTAGCCTAAAGGATGTGAGTATCTGGGCAGCCTTCTTAGTTTCTCTTCGGTTTTCTCTTTCTTTCTTCCTCTCTAGATTTATTTTTCTCGCCGTTCCGTTCTTTCTCTCATTTTCTCCTTCTTCTTATTTCTATATATTTCTTCCTTTCTCTGCATCTCTTTCTTTCTCTTTCTTGCTATTTCTACTTTCTTCCTATTTTTTACCTTTCTTTTTTCTCCCTCTTTTTTGCTTCCTCTTTTTTTCTAATTTATACGTGGTTTTCGCCTTTTTACTCCAAGCGACGACAGCATGCGAGAGCATACGACACCGCTCTGCACTAATCATCACGAAGGCGCTCGAAGAACAAGAAGAGGACAACTCCTTGGCACGAACGCGCCCACATTATGCTACAAATGGCCGAGCTATTTCTGTTTTTGCATGCGTTACGCCACATTACTGCAGCATACAGTGAAAGCATGCGGTAGCCCTGTACCCTAAAGTGCGGCGCACTTAATAGAGAGAGAGAAAGAAAGAAATAGGGAGGTGAGAGTGTGGAGAAGGGGAACGCCAACCGCTCCACTCCTATACGTCAGTCTTTGTAGCACTAGGGCGAAGCTGCCTCCTTTTTTTATTTATTACCACATATTGTGCTGCCGGTTATCTTTTAAATTCTTAGAGTACGCGTAGTTCGATGTGAACTTGCAATTGCTTTCTTTAGGTTGTCTCAGGATTTCCCCAAAGGGAAATTATTGAAAAATTCTAATGTAACGCGGATCTAACGGAGGGTATAGTGGATGTAACGGAGGATGTAACGAAGGATGTAATCACCTCGACCGCGTTCCTTTCGCAATTTAGGAACATATCACGGGAACTTGTTGCAACACTAGGAAGAAACGTGGAAAGAACGTTTTGTCCTGTTTTCGAGGAACGTGTACAACACTGCAAAGCATGCGAGAGGAGAGAAAAGCCTGATCACTTAACGTTTGTCTATACTTTCTGACGTGTGCAAATAATATCCTTTCTCTCCCTCTTAAGCAAGCTAGTAGAAATCTAGAAAGCGGCAAGTTATGTTTTTCCTTGTTCGTTTTCTCCTTGATGTGGGTTGAAGTCCCGTCAAGGAGATGATCGACGTCCATGAAGCAGGAGGCAGGTTGGAGATAATAAAAACTTGAAGGTATACTGTAGCGAAATATTTACAGTCATTGTACATCTTGCTGAAGCACACTGATGATAACATAGACATCAACAGCGCCTTACTCTTCTACTTAACTTTTCTTAAGTTTGTGGCTACACACTGCGCACAAACCGGCGCAGCCTCCGCCTCATCACTCGCTAGCCCAGCGTGACACGGCTGCATGCTACACAACGTCTCCGATAAGGGACAGCGCCACCGCAGCATCACCGGAGGCTTACGTCATCGACGGTGGCTTTAAAACCAAGCTGCCAAGCTCGGAAATCATCATTAGTTTGCTACCCGACTGAGCGCAGCGTCGCTATGCTCGCACCGCTGCTGCTACTACGCTAATAATCTTGTTACACGGCATCCCACATCTGGTGACCCGGAAACCGAACAGACCGCACCGCCATGGCCGACCCAGAGGCCCTCACCGCTCTGCGCCAGCGGGTGCAACAGCTCCAACAGGAACTGCAGACCCAGCGACCCCAGCACTCTCGCAACGCCTCCACAACCGAGGCCGTGCCTGCCGGCTCCGCTGAGGACGTCAGAGCTCCCACAGAGCTCCCTCACGCTGCCTCGTGCGACACCTGGCGTATCGCTGTCAGGCTTCCGCCGTTTTGGGCGGACTCGCCCGATGTCTGGTTCGCCCAGGTCGAGGCCCAGTTCTCCCTGGCGCATATCACGCAAGACCGTTCCCGCTACAATTACATCGTCGCCCACCTGGACGCACCTCATGCCAACGAGTTCCGGGATATACTTGCCAACCCACCAACGGCCAAACTCTACGAATACCTGAAGACTACCCTTATCCGCCGCCTGTCGCTCTCCGAAGACCAGAAGGTACGCCAACTTCATTCTGCAGAGCTTGCCGAGCGCAAACCTTCGCAGCTCCTGCGCCACATGCGTGCGCTCGCGGGCAACATACAAGTCCAGGATTCCTTCCTGCGAGCGCTTTGGCTCCAACGACTCCCGCCGCACGTCCAGGCAATTCTGCAGGCTCAGGTTAGGCTACCTCTCGATGAACTTGCGGAGATTGCCGATCGCGTCATCGAGGTCTCCTTGCCACAGTTGTCGCCCACCACCCAGGCCGTCGCTGCACCGCTGAACACCTCAGAGCTTGCACGCCGTATCGACGACATCGATCGACAGATCACCTGCATTCAACAACGCTTGGGTGAACGTCTGCCGATGCATCAGCACCGCCACTCGCAAAGCCGCGACTGTAACACCACTTCGTCGCGGCAACCCGATAACAACGGCCCGTGTTAGTACCATCGACGCTTCGGGGACAGAGCCCGCCAATGTCGACCACCCTGTTCCGCTGGGAATGCGGGAAACGCGAATGGCAGCTCGTAGAGACGGCCGCAAGCTGCCAACCCGGAGGCCACCGCATCTTCGTCACCGACCAAATCACGAAGCAGCGGTTCCTTGTCGACAGCGGTTCCGACATTTGCTGCTACCCGCGATCCCATCTCCAAGGTCCACGTCCGCCTACGCCTTTCGAGCTCAGTGCGGCAAACCGCTCAACAATCAAGACGTACGGCTCGCTCCGCCTGCACATCCAGCTCAGAAACTTACCGTGACCTTCACTGGAACTTTGTCATCGCCGACGTTGCCGAGCCAATCTTCGGCTCAGACTTCCTGGCCCACTACAACCTCCTTCCGGACTGCGGCAACGACGTCCTCATCGACGCGACAACGGGACATTCCACACCTGGCTAGCGAACGACAGCCCAACAGCCAAGCATCAAGGTACTCAATGTCACGCATTGTGCAGCACACCACCGTGCACTACATCCGGACTACTTCAGGCCCCCCGGTTTTCTGCCGCGCCCGTTGCCTTGCCCCGGACCGCATGCGCATAGCCAAAGCAGAGTTCGAGGCCATGCTCCGCGAAGGAATCGCCCGCCGCTCTGACAGTCCATGGGCCTCGCCACTTCACCTCGTTCCTAAGAAGACCGAAGGCTGGCGACCCTATGGGGACTACCGTGCCCTCAACGCACGCACCATCCCGGACAGGTACCCCGTCCACCACATACAGGACTTCGCCCATCGCATTCATGGCTGCCACGTCTTCTCCGTGCTTGACTTGGTGAAGGCCTACACACAGATACCCGTCCATCCGGATGACGTCCCGAAAACGGCAATCATCACTCCCTTTGGCTTGTTCGAGTTTCCCTTCATGAGTTTCGGCCTGAGGAACGCTAAAACGCTTTCAGTGCTTCATCGACGAAGTCGTCTGCGGCCTCAACTTCTGCTTCGTTTACCTTGACGACATACTGGTATTTTCCCGCGACGCCGAAGAGCACCACAGGCACCTTCGTCTGCTGTTTCAACGCCTCGACGACCACGGTCTACTTGTCAATACCCAAAAAAGTACGCTAGGCGCTTCCGTCGTCCGCTTCCTCGGCCACGAAGTTTCATCTGAGGGAACTCGGCCCTTGCCCCAACGAATCTCGGACCTGCAAAGTTACCCTCAACCCACCACCGCTAAAGACCTTCGCCGTTTCCTTGGCATGCTCAACTTCTACAGGCGTTTCTTGCCACACGCAGCCGACTACCAGGCTCCCCTCCATGATGCTTTGGCTGGCCTACGAGGAAACCAACCCGTCGCGTGGACACCGACGTTAGCGAAAACGTTCGAAGAATGCAAAGCCGCCCTCTGCACCGCCACGCTTCTCAACCTTCCCGTGCCAGACGCTCCCTTGGGCTCTTCACGGACGCATCTGGCTTCGCCATCGGCGCTGCACTCATGCACCGCGTGGACAACACCTGGCATCCTTTGGCGTTCTTCTCCAAGAAACTCGCAGCTCGGAAAACGACACCTTCAACCACCAGTTCCGCCGACGAAACCCCGACCACTGCCCCGACAACTCTGCCAACCTACTACAGAGAACTTCTGGCGATATACGAAGCAGTACAACACTTTCGCCATGTTCTCGAAGCACAGAGTTGCACCATCTATACCGACCACACGCCTCTTACCTACGCCTTCTCTCAACGTCGCGACAAGCTCCCGCCTGTACAACAGAACCAACTCTCGTTCATTGCACAGTTCACCACCGACATACAACATGTCAGCGGGAAAGACAACGTGGTCGCCGACGCGCTTTCACGTGTGGCAGCCATCAGCTCTGTGCAGATAACAGCGGACGTCCTCGCCGAGGCTCAGACTACGGACGCTGAACTGCAGGAACTTCTCAAGGGCAGGTCCTCACTACAGCTGCAGCAAGTCCCCATTCCAGGGTCTACAACCACAATCTGTTGCGACATGTCGACAGGACGAAGCAGGCCCTATGTACCCCTGTCCCATCGCCATGGTCTTTTCAACCGGCTCCACAACCTCAGCCATCCCGGTATACGCGCCTCTACACGCCTCGTGGCTGACCGCTAAGTCTGGCCCTCCATGCAGCGGGATTTTCCCACCTGGGCGCGCTCCTGCATTCAATGCCAACGCGCTAAATCACCAGGCACGTCACGTCTCCACTCGAAACATTCCCTCAGCCCTCCGGTCGGTTCGAGCACGTTCACGTCGACATCATAAGACCCTTTCCCCCGGCTCGACCCTATCGCTACTGCCTCACCGCCATCGATCGCTACACTCGATGGCTCGAGGCATGGGCCCTCGAGGGAATCACCGCGGAAGACGTCGCCTCGGCCTTTTGCACCGGCTGGATCGCTCGTTTCGGCGCCCCCCGCCGCGTAACCACCGACCAAGGTCGACAGTTCCAGTCGCACCTGTTCAGGCTACTCGGGCTGACCATCGGTTTCGAACGCTTGAGGACCACCAGTTACCACCCCTGCGCCAACGGAATGATCGAGCGTTTCCACCGACAGTTCAAAGCAGCCATTATGTGCCACCCGGACTCAACCTGGCTCGAGGCCATCCCAGCCGTCATCCTCGGTCTTCGCGCCACCTTCAAGCCGGACATCCGCGCTACACCAGCAGAGCTCGTCTACGGGGAACCACTCCGTCTCCCAGGTGAATTCCTCGCTGCACTGCCATCCAGCTCTACGACGTCAGATCCCACCGACTTCGTCGCCCGACTCCGACGCACCATGGCTGCCTTACGCCCGTCACCTGCAGCCCACCATTGCAAGCCTACACCTTTCGTGTTCAAGGAGCTAGCATCGCGTACGCACGCTTTCCTCCGCGATGACACCGTCCGCAGGCCTTTCCATCCACCTTACAGCGGACCCTACCCGGTCTTCCATCGCGACAACAAAAACTTCACTTTGCGTCTGAACGGGAAGAACGTCCGCGTCTCGATTGACCGGCTCAAGCCCGCATACATCGCCTAGCATGAACCGGGCAGTACCACTCCTTCCACAGGCATCTATCCACAGCCGCCGCCGACGCCGCAGCCCGCTCCGGTCACGACACGCTCTGGACGTCTGGTACGCCTCCCAGATTTCTACAGACTCTGAGGGCTCTGCACTCCGCGGGGGGGGGGGGGGGTGATGTGGCGACACACTGTGCACAAATCGGCGCAGCCTCCACCTCGTCACTAGCTAGCCCAGCGTGACACGGCTGCATGCTACACCACGTCTCCGATAAGGGACAGCGCCACCGCAGCGTCACCGGAGGCTTACGTCATCGACGGTGGCTTTAAAACCATGCTGCCAAGCTCGGAAATCATCATTCCTTCGCTACCCGACTCAGCGCAGCGTCGCTATGCTCGCACCGCTGCTGCTACTACGCTAATAAACAGTCGTTATGTTTTATGTTGAGATGCGTCCTTCCATCGACACGGCATCCCACAAGTTAGAGCCTAGAACACTGTTACTACATACGAAGAAGCGAGTCTCCCTGTTCGACCACCAAGTGGTTACGGCACAGACAAAAATTGCATCGTACGGAGTCTTACTGATCGATCAGTTAAGTGATTACAGCCTAGACTGAAGGGATACGAATTCCGTCCAGTCTTAAGTACCTTGCGATAAACAAAGAAAAGGGGAGGTGGCCACTGGTGGTCCGCCTCAACATTCCCTTATCCAATCCGTTTACCCTCAGATTAAGCCACTCCCTACTGGGCTGTCCCTAATCTCGACAGCAGTGTCATTAGTGTGTAGAAAGTCGTTTTGGCACTCTTTCTCATCATGGCTCGCCCTCTCCTTATCTCACGCTTTCAGGGATTCTCACGGTCGAAATACATCGGTATCGTAGCCCTGGTGCATTCACGCCATTTTCCCACACTCATCGAGTTGAACCCACGGCGCCGGCCGTTAAACGGTTCCGGGAAGCAAAAGGCGTTTGCGTGTCCTTGCCTCCCTCACATTCGGACCTTGCATTGCAGCGAAAGCCCATGCTGGTCGTTAAAGTGTCCGCTCGAGCGACGGCGGAGAGCAGGAGGTATTTGCCCGCCTCACCTTCCCACGCGTTCGGGCCGCTCTTTCCCAAGCCGGCCTCTGAGAAGGGGACGTCGCTTAACCGCAACCCCTGAGGGCCCGCGGGGGAGACAAGCTGCTCAAAGGAAGCCGTTTGCATTCCATTGATAATTGCACAGCCAAAGACCGTGCAGAGAGACAGCCGAGAAAGAAGCTTTGTACAACATACAGTGCCTGCGCCGTCCCTTCTGCACGACCGACTTATGAGCGGCAAAACATAACACGGCATATCTCAGATGCAGCTCAATTATACGAAAGTAGCAAAAGCATTTAATGTTTTCTGGGGAAGGTCAATTCTGAAGATAAAGCAGGCAACGGCATCCATGTTTGAGCCCAAGGAATGTTCAAAATATCAACAGATTTTACCTATTCATCTGTCGAATAGAACTTAACACGTCCTTTTAAGAAACAGCGAATGAACTCGTTCTGTCCTCCTGAATCGAGGCGTAGGCTTACCTATTTTCAGAACGTTACCAATACGCTGTTTTGGCGGGTGTAAATGAAAAGCATATCAAATTTGTAACTACGTAATGGCTCCATGAAGTTGTTGCTAAAAGTGCTTTATTTGCAGTTACTTGGTAAACCTAATCATCACTGTTGCAGCATCGCTGAAGTGAACTTCTCGCTGCTCACTTCTTGCCAGCGCCTTGGATTCCACTTGTTGCTCCGACACCGGCACCATGAGCAGCCGCTTCTTTGGGTGCCAGGATGATCATGACTGAAAATGTGGATTGTATATTCATGTTTATTGGGGACGATATAATGAATCATTTGATCTATTCCTTAGATATTCATAAGACCAAGCAAACGGATATATAAATTTAATAAAGAACTAAGGCACATTCGCACTAGTGGTGCCAAGCCTGATGGAAGAGCGGATCTGGGCGGCCTTCCTCGTTTCTATTTATTTTTCTCTTTCTTGCGCTTTTTGTATTTCTCGGTTTTGGTTCTATCTGTTTTTATCACTGTTCTCTTCATTTCTATCTTTCACTCTCCGTGTATTTGTTTCTCCCTGTTTCTATCTGTTCTTCCGCTTCTCTCTCGATATATATTTCTCGATTCATATTTCTTTCTTGCTTTTACTTCTTTTTTTCTCTCTTTTTTTTCTGTCTCGTGTATTACTCTCTATATCTCTGTATATGGCTTTGCTTCGTCCTGTTTTCACTTCGCTTGCCTCCCCCTTGCTATACTACACAGTTCAAGGCTGTGCTAACCTTTTATTATCTCTCATTCACTTTCTTTCTGCCTCTTTCTTTGTCCATCCCGCTTTTTTTTTGGCTGTTTGTTGTCTTCTTCACTTTTAGTGGACCAGTGTTGAGTAGTGTGATGTACGCAATTTCTGTGGCACATACCCGTTTATGATGATGATAGATTTTCGGTTTTCTCTGGATAAGGAACGATTTGTTAAGCAGCTTCACTGCTAAAACTTTACACTGAATGGTCGGCGTTTCAGCTGAGAAGAACAGAACTCAGCAATGTTGTTTAAGATCGGGTAAATGTTACATATGCTCAGTTGGTTAGGTCTTTGTATCTGTTCATCCCCTAATCCCATTCCCCTAGTGTAGGATAGCAAACCGGACGCGCGTCTGGTTGACGTTCCTGCATGTTCTTTATTTCATCCTCTTCTTCCTCCTGACATCGATTTTCAGGTCATCACTTTAACGACATATCTCCAAGAAGCAAGTGATGTAACGCATTAGGCGTCTAAAATAAGCACTGCTATCCGTTTCTTCCTATTAAAACACAAATAAAACGTATATGCTACGCCACTTCAAAGGACAAGACCACTTTCTACTGCTACAATGCAGTCACTTCTGAATAATATTAGCATTGGCAGATGACCTCGTGCTCAAGCCATTCAATAACAAAACTGCTTCCACGTTCAGCACATGTGATGGTGACTGTGCCTGCCTTCTGTCGTTTTTGCTGCTATTTCTTACAATGCCATACCAAACCGCCCAGCTATCCATCCTTCTCGGCCAATGTTTTCTTTTTGCCCAGTCCCTTTGTGTTAGGTTAGCACGAAAAATGCCTTTATCACAATATGTTCTATCAGAAATCATCTTTACAATCTCTCATCTGAAGTAGACACCAATGCGCGTGAAAGGTATACCTAATGCGGCGACGGCCATAGCAAGAAGATTCATTCCCAGTACACCGTTCATGATGACTTCGTCTGCATCGAAACACAATGAAAATAAATAAATATTGTGACAATTCATTCCTTTCAGCACCCTGATTTTGTTAATAGATTTTTCTTATTCAGGTACCACAAAATGCCTGAGTAGGCATTGCATAGGGTACCTACAACACAATGCATCCGTGACAGTGAGAGAGCTACGGATCACATATGCAGTCAGAACAAGAAATAATACGACTAAAAGAAATACATATAAACATACACGCACAGTCACGCACAAACACACAATATGTATATATATATATATATATTAGAAAGATGTTCATTCGCGGACACTCGGCGAAGATGAACGACAGCGACAGTCATGGCGGGGCTGCGTTCTCTCCGAAGAAGGCGACCCACTAGAAGGGGCTGGAGAGGACAACCCACTTCAGAGTTCCAAAGCTTCGCTAAAATTACTCCGGGTACGAAAAGGGACCCGCCTGGCGACCTAGCAACTTGTCACCATGAGCGGGTCATGGTAGGCTTTGAGGCGCTCCGCGTTTACAATGGCGCGCCCTCGACCGCCCATGTCCGAGGATGGATCGTTGGGTTCGATCAGGTAGTTTACAGGGGACGTGCGTTCAATGACACGGTACGGGCCTTCGTATTTGGGCAGTAGTTTTAAAGAGAGGCCAGGTGCACTGGTAGGGATCGAGAGTCATACGAGCGCTCCAGGGAGGAACGTCGGCTCAGAAGTGATTCGGTCACCGCTAATGCTCCTCTGCTGCTCTTGGTCATGCGTAGTGAAGGTCTTGGCAAGTTCGCGACACTCTTCAGCAAGTCGGGCGGAAGCAGAAATCGGCGCACACTCAGACCGATCCGGCTTGTATGGAAGGATTGTGTCGATTGTGTGCGAGTGCCTGCCATACAATCAGAAGAAGGGAGAAAAACCAGTGGTGCTCTGAGCGGCAGTATTGTAGGCGTAGGTGATGAAGGGCAGCATGGCATCCCAATTGGTGTGATCGGCGGTGACATACATGGAGAGCATGTCGCCTAGAGTACGGTTAAAGCGTTCGGTGAGGCCATGCGTCTGCGGGTGGTAAGCAGTAGTTTTGTGGAGAAAAACGTTGCACTCCTCTTTAGGTTGGCTTGGACGACTTCCGACAATATATATATATATATATATATATATATATATAAATATATATATATATATATTGACAAGCTGTTGAGATAGAACTGGCTGGCACTTTACTTTCCACATTCTTTGCTAGGGAGAAATAAAACGCACCTATTTAACGCTGCATATGCTGTTAATTTATGGTCCCCGCCCGTCTTGCACTTACGCCAATGGTTCCCGCATCATTCCATCGGTGTACAAGGGTTCCCCGAAATATCCATTGCTGAGAACCACTATTCTAGATAGCACATGCTGTATAGCTCAGAGGAATGAAAACTTTGACCTTACTATATAAGTACAAGAGAGGACGCCATTTTCTGTAGTTTCCATCAAGACAAGCTCAGCTTATTAACAGCGCTTTTGCGAAATCTAACCACAGTGCTAAGACGAAGCGTTTCGTATAGTAAACTAATTATCTGACAGAATGTACGTTGCACCTATTACGAATTTTTACTCAATATTTATTTTCATGCAGTTTACATAGTTGCAATATCGGGCATGTTTACACCGTTATATGTATGTCATGAGTTCATGCACCTGCGCACCCATGTAAACTATAGGTAGTGCTCCTGTTTGCAAGAAAAGATGTTTGGAAGAAATTTATCGACGTCATCCTGCCTGCAGAAAAGTGTCAGCTTCGAAAAGTATAATTATTCGTAATTTTGAGCAAGCAGATGTCAGGCAATAGTTTCTCACCAGTAGTTGAACTACAAGTCCTCTTGTTTCCTAGAGCTGGTGGGACATTGTGAGCTTTACTACAGTGCACCTTATATACTGTTGAAGATTGTTCTGCAGGAATAGAAAAACTATACGCCGGTTGTCGACATCTATAATCAATCCTTACGATTGAGCACGAGGAATTTTAGTGCCGGTGGTATAATAATATTCGGCCGGTGAAAGGACGCAAGCAGGCTAAAAAATAAAACACTTATATTCCTTGATGACTAGATTTCATAGTTTCAAGTCATCGACGACCGATGGATGCTTTTTATGCCTTCCGACTAAATCGCGGAATGAAAGGATAAAGAGCCATTATGCGTCTGATTATGGAGGCCGGATCCCTGCATGCTCCGTCAATAAAAGTTTGTTTTTGTAGCAAACCGCATAGTATGGTCCTCTGAAATGACCGGAGGACAACTCTCACTTTATAGGGTTAAATTCCATTGTGTGCGTTACGAAGCACTCAGGAAGAGGTTATATAACCAGGATGACACGCGTTCGTTGCACTGTGGGGTCATCGACAAACTGCGTTTTACGCTGCTAGTTAGGCTGAGACATTTGTCAAGACGCGAAACACATTCTTCAGCAAGAATAATATTGCCTAGCCCGCTATGAGCAGTGGCAAACGCATTCAATACATATGTGCAAGAAATAATTACATTTTTGAAAGCATAATTGCCTCCCTTATATCTGAAATTAGATTTTATTTGATGAAATTTCCTGTGCACTCGTTACCTGTTGCTTCTGTGTGCAAATTATGCACACTATATTGCGCATGCTTGAAAGAGTACAGAAAAGTCATTGTTTTTTCATGACTAGAAATACATTGGTCATGGAACAATGGCTTTCAAATATGGCCAGACTTCACTAAAAATGTTGACTTCAGGTGCATGCCAGCCACTCATTCAGACAGGGAACTCTAATGTGGCTCGCTTTCATTCTTCTATGAGAACAAATCGTGCAAATATTTGCACATGCATTTAACATTCGATAAAATAAAAATAGCTAATAGTTTAGCTGCCAGAACCACGATATCAGTATGAGAGACACCGTAGTGGAGGGTTCAAGAAATTTTGCCACCTACGGCTCTCTAACGTTCACCTAAATCTAAGCACACTGGCCTCTAGCATTTTGCCTCAACTGAAATGCAGCCACCACTTTGGGGATTTGATCCCAAGCTCTTTGGGTGATCATTTGCCATAACAACTAGACCATCGTGGCGGGCTTTCACATTTGACGTTTACATAAATCAATTTGAGGGCTCAAAAAATTATTGTTGTAACTTTGATGCTTCTTTCGTAGAAATAAATTCTCCTTTCTACATACTATTTTGTCTTTGAAACTCTTCATTTCCCTCCAGCCATTGTTATGCCTTTGGTTCGTTTATGCGTGCGCTTACCTGCAGGGGGCGCATGAATATTCCATACTAGGAATATTTGATTCGAATGCCTTCGTATAGTCTGAAATCATAAACAAACGTTCGTTATTCGGAGTAATGGTTGTGCGTATTTACCTGTTCACCAAAATGACCAAAAAAAGGGAGCTTCTGCAACGTACTATCAACATAATAATTAAGCATATGTAGTCACACGTACAGCCAATTGCTACTGGTGGGTTATCACTTATAGAGAGGCACGGGTTGTGTTAATTATACGTGTGTTGATTCTTTATATATTTGCAGCATTTAATACATTACTCTCCACACATGCTCAAATTGTTGCAATCTCTTGGCTTCCATGCTAGAACTGAGAGTTGAAGTTCCCATCCGAATGTTTTACTTCTTACTCTTTATTTCGTGAGTCTTTGTTACAGCGTATCTTATATGGTCGAGCTTTGCCATGTGTCGTGGATAGAAAATTATGATCATCCTGAACCGGCACGCGCTCAATGGTCGCCCAAGCATTCTGAAGCTGAGAGAAGCTGAAAAGAACTGGTATTGGCCCAATTTCTGTGGCACAAATGCGCTTACGCAGTTTCACATCCGAGTTGTTATGGTCGAGGTTCAGCAGCGTTGCACCGTATATCCATGTACCAAGCTCCTCTGCCGATGACTTCAACGACCTGTCATATAGTTGCACAACTTCATGCTCAGAACCAGTTAAGTTTTATAAATTACTTGCCTTTTGCCACGTATTCCTTGACTTTGGCAGTACGCCTAGGTAATGCACGCAGGCCTTTCTTTTTTTATTTTTATAAGTCAGCTATAAAATAATCTTAACGCTTTCATACAAATATTTACTGGTAACTGCGTGGTACGTCTGCCTCAGTGCGGCAGGCAATGGTGGTGAACACCTTGCGCTAAAATAGCTCTTATAACTCGTGACCGCACGGTGCGCAGCACGTGAATTGCGTCTGAAAACGTTTGAAGTGGGAAGTAATATCGGTTACCTCCAAGTATTCTATTTAAATGCTATCGTTGCCATAAGTCTGGTCTCCCGGAAGCGAAAAATAAGTACCGAGGCAACCACTTTTTGCGACTTATAACAAGGTGCAAACACATCACGCTCGTGTCTGCCATGATATTTAAAGCGCTAAAGTTTTGTGCTGGTATTTATATAGTGCTCCAGATGCTTTGCATAAAGTTGCATGTCTGAAGCTTTTTTGGCCTTAGATAGACCACGCATCTTCTTTCTTGTCCAACATATCTCTCCGAATAATGGAAGTAATTTAGAAAAGAGTAGTTTCGCACGTCGGTCCTAATGACTCTAATGAACCCTTTCTGTTATTTTGCTTTGCGCATATTCTTTGCATGGGTTTCGTTAACCACAGTTACTACGCTTCCCTTCTTGATGATTAGGCGCCGATATACTCATACTCTTCGCACATAGAACGCAGAACTTATTATTCTTCATTTTTCTAAAAATGCGAGACGTTTCTTAGCGGACTAAAGGCACTTTGAGCGTATCCCTCTCTAGCCACCTACGACTTTCCGTCTTCTTGGCTGTTTCGTGTATTGCATATATACAGTTACCGGTGTGAGAGCATCAATAAGAAGGTGAGCATAAATAAGAAGTCGTAACATGAAAATGACCTTAGGGACGTAATCTAAGGTACTATTCCATACCACGGTCTCGGTGCTCTTTCGGCCGTTTCGTTAAGATTAGGCACATAAAAAATATGTTAAGACATCGATATATGGGGGGCATATTTGGCACGACCTAAGATGAAAATTAGCATATGTATGTTGTGGACGGCGTCATTCACATGCCACCATCTTGGTAGACGCGCGGCTGTTTCATTAATAGGATATATACGATAATTGGTATACGTTGACATGAGTGCCTGACAAACGTAAACGTGAGGTCGAAACATTTAAATCTTGATATAGATATCGTGTAAGGCCCGACTTACGTGACATGTGCTTCGTCAGCTTCCGGCAGTTTCATTATGTTATATATACCATGACTGAAATGGCGTGACGTGACTAATACTGTATGCCGAAAATAAATGACAGGTCGTAACGTACAAATACTGGATGCCCACACGTACGGCATCTTTTACGTGATATGATCTTGGGATGCTCGAGGCCGTTTGGTTCACTTGATATATGTGAAGTGTATGACTAACTTAAATGACTGGTCATTTATTGTATAACCAGAATATACGCTTCATTTGCGTGCTATTACAAAACAGTAGAGGCACGCATGTACGATAAACGTGCGCTAGTCACTGACAACGTCATGACATGAATACCACAAGCTGTCCTGACACCAAACAATCCGGTGTTTGCATCTCTTCGATCACTGCTTCGAATCACATCGATCACTACAGTGCGTGGGATCTGCCGCATGTTTTTAGGGTGAAAGCTCTAGATGCTTCATCAGGGACAAAAATTTAGCGGGGCCCCAATTGGGCGTCCGACGCCGCGGCGTGGGCACGGGAATTGCTATAATTCATCATTCCTGCTAAAGTCACCTTATGACATCAACACGGCGGCACAGATCACCAAAATTTGTGACGCCTTACAACGTGACGTCAAATGATGCCATCACATTACATTACTCCACTCAAATAGTGAAGAGATGAATACTTTCAAGCAAAATGAATGATTTGAAAATGAGGCCATGTGCCAGTGCTAGTAGCACTTAAAATTGAAGAAAGTGGTCTTGTCCTTTCAATTGTGCATACCAAATAAATTTCATTTTTGTTTTTTTAGGAAACAGCGTGTAGCAGTCTTTATTTCAAATGCTTAATGCAGTATGGGACTTTCTTCTTGGTGATATTTCGTTGAGGTGTTGGCCTGAAAAGGGATGGCGGGAGGAGGAGGAGGAAATAAAAGAAATGCAGGAATACCAACCAGTCGCGCGTCCGGTTTGCTATCCTACACTAGGGCATTCAGATTGACGGATGAAAATATGAGACGATCTAACGAAGTCAGCTTACAAAAACTCGCATGAGCCTAAACAACACTGCTGAGTTGCCTGCATGTTCCCATCAGCTCAAGTACCGGAAATGGAGCAGGTTTTAACAGCTAAGCTGCTTAGCAAATCGGTCCTTGTCCGGCAAACCAAAAACCCATCATCATAAACGGATATGTGCCACAAAATATTGGTAAATCCCACTACACACCACTGATTCACTAAAAATGAAGAAGGCAACAGTTATCATAATCAACCATTTCTTGCAGAAAATTTCTTGGACAGAGGACGAAACAGGCATGGAATAGCCTGTCTGTTTCGTGCTCTGTCCAAGAAATTTAGCGCATAGAAGTAGTTGATAACGCAGTTCCCACTAGCTCCAACAAACACCTTGTTAAGACAACATTTAGCCCAACAAAAAGAAAGAAAGAAACGAAGAGAGGCTAAGAAAGAGGCAGAAAGGGAAAAAAGATAAAAAAAGCATACCATAGGCTTGAATACTATAGAATTGCAACGGGCTGCGAAAGAAAGTAAGGTTGAGGATGAGGGAAAGACGTATAGAACGACATGGACAGAATTAGACAGAAAGAGAAACAAATAGACAGGAGCAACACAACATAAGATAGAAAGAAAAGAAAGCAAGACACAAAGAGAAATGTAGAGAAACAAAGAAGGAGCGAGAAACAGGGAGGGAGGAAAGCTAGGAAGAAAGAGGAAGCGAGAGAGAGAGAGAGAGAGACAGATAAAGGGGAGAAATGGTGGAAAGAGCGAGAAACAGAAGATAGACGGTGAGTGAAAGAAAGAAAAATAAAGAAGCAGTGATAAGAGTCAGATAGAAAAAACAGAGAAATAGAAAAAGAGCAAGAAAGAGAAAAATAAAGAGAAACAAGGAAGGCCGCCCAGCTTAGCACTTCCATCCGGCTTGGCGCCCCTTGTATGAGGCTGCCCAAATTTTTCTTAAATTTGTATATGCGTTTGGTTGGTTTGATGAATTCTTTGTAGAGAACAGATAAAATGATTTAACGTATTGCCACTAGGAGTCATGAATATACAATCCACATTTTCAGTCGTAATCATCTCGGCGCCCAAGGAAGCTTCCGCTCAAGGTGGGGGTGTAAGAGGAGTAGATGATATCCAAGGCGCTGGCTAGAAGTGAGGAGCGAGAACTTCATTTCAGCAGTGCTGCAACTATGAAGATTACATTCATCAACCACCTTCCAATAAAGCAATTTGAGCAACAAAAAATTGGGGCATTACGTTGTTACGAAGATTCATATGATTTTCAGTTACACACGGCAAAACGGCGCATTGGTAACGTTCCGAACATAGGCAAGCCTAGGCCTCGATTCAGGACAGATGGAGTTCATTCATTGCATCTTGAAAGGAGGTGGTAAAGTTCTTTTGGACACATGCATGGGTGAAAGCTTTTTCACATTTTGAACGTTCCTTCGCTCCAACATGTATGCCATTTTCTGATTTACCTTCAAAATATGACCTTACCCAGAAAGCAATATATATTGCTGCTTTTGCTACGTTCTCATATTTCAGCTGCATCTGATATCTGCCACTTTCTGGATTTCTAGTTGCTTGCGTAAGTGACAGAGCAAGCAACTTTTGTTTGCTTACGTCAGAGAGTATGGACAAGCGTTAAGTGTTCTCTGGCATGCAAAGCATCCTCTGGCATGCTTTGCAGCCTTGTACACGTTCCTCTAGAACAGGAACAAAAAGTTTGTTCCACATTCCTTCCTGGTGCTTCAACGAGTTCCCGTTACATTTTCCTATAGTGCGAAGGGAACGCGGTCCAGGTGTTTGCATCCTCCGTTACATCCTCCGTGCATCGGCGTTACATTTGATTTGTTTATTAGCATAGAGTGTTGGGAAATCCTGAGACAAACTAAACAGAGCAATTTCAAGCACACATCGAACTACGTATACTGTAAGAATTCAAAGATCACCGGCAGCAGAATATGAGGTAATAAAAATAAAGTAGGGTAGCTTCGCACTATTGCTACGAAGACTGAGGTATAGCAACTGAGCTTTCGGCGTTCCCCTCCTCCTCATCCTCGCCTGCCCATTTTTTCTTTCTTATAATTGCGCCGATCCTTAGGGGCCCGGGCTTTCGTATGCTCTCGTATGCTGTAGTCGCTTAACGTAACAGAAGGAAAACCACGTATAAATTGCAAGAAAATAATAAAGTAACCGAGAAATAAAATGGGAGAGAAAGAAAGAAAAATAGGAATAAAAATTCGGCAGATCCCATGCACTGTGGAAATCGATGTAATGCGAAGCAGCCAGCAAAGAGCTGCATACATCGCCTTTTTTGTCTTTGAGCCAAATGAAATCATTCATGCCATGGCACCTAGTCCACCATACATCGCATGTTTGCCATGCACGCATGCATGCACAATCTAGTGTACACCATGCCAATGAAACGCATATTCTGGTATATAAATGCATGACCTGTCGCACGCCCTCGTGTCATGCCATACCAATTTTGGTACATATCACATCAACAAAACGGCCGGAAGCGCACCATGACAGTGGCATGTAAATCATACCGTACATGACATCCATAACATGATTCGCATATTAAGACCTCTCATTTATGTTGACATGAATATTTTATGACATGAATATTATGGTTTTTGATGTTACCACCTGTCACTAATGTTCATCATACAGTCACATCGCGCAATACCAGTTTTGGTGAATATCAAGCTATAGAAACTGCCCCGAATGCACCATGAGCGTGGCATGTAAGTCATGACATACATGGCATGCATATCATAGTTTTCATGTTACCACCTGTTATTCATGTTATTCATACAGTCACATCGCGCAATACCAATTTTGGTGCATATCAATCTAGCGAAACGGCCACGAGTGCGCCATGAGAATGTCATGTAAATCATGTCGTCCATTTCATGCATGTCATGATTATCATGTTACCACCTTTCATTTACGTTCGGCATACAGTGGCGTCGCGCAATACCAATTTTGGTGTATAGCAAGCTAGCGAAACGGCCGGAAATGCACAATGAGCGCGGCATGTAAATCATGACATACATAACCTGCATATCATGATTTCCATGTTACCAACTCTCATTTACGTTCGTCATGCAGTCGCGTCGCGCAATACCAATTTTGGTGTATGTCAAGCAAGCGAAAAGGCACGAGTGCGTCATGAGCATGACATGTATATCATGTCATGCATGGCATGCATGTCATGATTTTCATGTTACCACGCCTCTTTTACCTTCGTGATACAGTCGCTTTACGCCATACCAATTTTGGCGTACATCGAGCTAGCGAAGCGGCCGCAAATGCATCATGAGCGTGGCAATTAAATCATGACATACATGACATGCATGTCATGGTTTTCATCTTACCAACTGTTATTCATGTTCTTCATGCAGTCACATCGCGCAATACCAATTTTAGTGTATATCAATCTACTGAAACTGCCGCTATGCATCATGAGCGTGGCATGTAAATCAGGTCGTACATGACTTGCATGTCATGATTTTAATGCTACCACGTCTCACTTACGTTCGTCATACAGTCGTGTCGCCTAACACCAATTTTGGTGTATATCACGCAAGCGAAACGGACGCGAATGCACCATGAGTGTGGTATGTAAATCATAACATACATGTCATGGATGTCATGGTTTTCATGCTACCACCTGTCATTCATGTTCTTCATAAAGTCACATCGCACAGAACCAATTTTGGTGTATATCATTCTAGCGAAACGGCCGCGAGTGCGCCATGAGCGTGGCATGTAAATCATGTCATACATGATATGCATATCATGATTTTCATGTTACCACGTGCCAGTTATGTTCGTCATACAAAAATGTCTCGTCATACCAGTTTTCGTATGTATCCCTTCATTTAAACGGCCGCGAGCGCCCCGAGACCATGTCATGTAAATCATGCTGAACATGACATGCGCTTCATGATTTGCATGTTAGGACCTGTCATTATGTTCGTCATGAACTCTTGCCACACCGTACCAATTTTGGTATATATGAAATTAACGGAACGGCCGTGAGAGCCCAAAGGCCGTGGAGTGTAAATCATGCTGTTCATGACATGCATGTCATGATTTTCATGATATGACCTGTCATTTATGTTCGCAGTAAGGCCATGTTATGACACACCAATTTTGGTATACATCCGATTAACGAAACGGCCAGGAGAGCACAAAGTCGTAGGCGGCTAGATAGATAGATAGATAGATAGATAGATAGATAGATAGATAGATAGATAGATAGATAGATAGATAGATAGATAGATAGATAGATAGATAGATAGATAGATAGATAGATAGATACGCTCAAAGTCGCAGAAGTTCGCTAAGAAATGCTTCGCATTTAAAACAGAAATAGCAAGAAAGAAAAAGATTGAGAGACAGAAGAAATATAGAGAAATAAAAAAGAAAGAAAAGACAGAAAAAAACGAAGAGAGAATGAAAGAAAGGAGGAACAAAAGAGAAAACCTCAGAGAAACAAAGAAGGCTACCCAGCTGTGCACAACCCTTAGGCTTTACACCGCCAATGCTAAGCTGCCTGAATTTTAATTTCTCTTTCTCGATATTTCTATATTTTAACGCGATAGAGGTAAACAGCTCGCTTTTTCAGAAATTCAGGTGTTGGTGTCGGGGCGTCGTTTTAGGTCGTGAGCAGAAAAACAGCATTGGGGCCGTGAGAGAAGCTTTGACCTAGATGCTAATAAAGATAACCTGAGGGCGTTTCCACTTTCTCTTTGATGTCTCTACCGAGAAGTGATGACAGGCTAGCGATCGGGAATGCCATTCTTTATATTCGCGCGCGCGTGTGTGTGTGTGTGCGTGTGTGTGTGTGTTTGTGTGTGTGTGTTTGTGTGTGTGTGTGTTTGTGTTTGTGTGTGTGTGTGTGTTAGTGTGTGTGCGAGCGAGTATGCATGCGTTTATTGCAATTGCGTTCAACTCTTCAAAGTGAAGTTTAAGGGTCCTTGACTCTTTCGTTTCTCGCTCTATCTTCCATTTGTTTCTCTATCTCTGTATGTCTCGCTTTATTTTTCCATCTTTATCTCGCTCTCTATGTCTCTCTCTGTTTCTTGCATTATCTCTCTTTCTCTCCATCCTTTTCATTCTGCCTTTAGTTTTCTCTTCTTCACTCTTTCACGTTCTTTCTATTGTGCGTTTTAACCCTCCTTCTCCTCGTTTCCCTCCTCCTCTCTCTCACTTCCTTTCCCACTCATTTTCTACTTGTGATCAGCTAGATGTGCGCGTTCGCATTGTGTACACGCGGTGTGGAGTTGCGCCTTGATGAGAAAAAATGTTTTTCCGTGAATATTTGTCTTGCTCTAAATTTTTTAGTTTTTCTTTCTTTCTTTCTTCCTTTCTTTCTTGCTTTCTTCCTTTCTTTCTTCCTTTCTTTCTTCCTTTCTTTCTTTCTTTCTTTCTTTCTTTCTTTATTTCTTTCTTTGTTTCTTTCTTTCATTCTTTCTCCCTCTCTGTACTTCTTGTCTCACCCATCAGAGCTATTACTGCATCCCGCGCCAGAGAAATCGGCGCTAGTGTTTTGGGAGCGAAGCAAAAGAGAAAGACGATAGTTACAATGATGAAGAGGACATAGAGAGCTCGTGCCGGTTCATGATGATTCATATGTCTCGCTTGGAGACGACGCAACGAAGTGCGCGCGCGAATGCACTGACGCTGGAGCACGAGCGTGATTCTTGTGTCGAACGTCAGCCGGCTGTGATTCCAACTCTAAGCTTCGCTTGTTAAAGTTGCATGTTTCCTTGTATAAAATAAATCGTGGGCAGCCACAATTGGCTGTGCAATTGGCTGTGCAAAAAATAACATTGGCCGAGAAGGATCGATAGCTGGGCCGTTTGGTACGACATTGTAAGCAAGAACACGAAAAAAATCACAGCATACCCACGGAGTGAAGGATGATGAGTGGGCGAAGCTGCGGAGGTTCATCGGTAAACCGTGAATCTTCCGTGAATTCTGCCCAGTACATCATCACCGACGTGAAATGAGTTATGACGACTTGCAGCTCACTTTGATTTTACATGTACGCTGTGAATTTTCATTGTTTAGAAAACCATTGCTTTAGAAAACATCTGGCGTATTTCGTTAAGCAGCTGGCGTCTTTTCATTTTGCTTTAGAAACATCTGGCGTTCTTTCGTTTTGCTTTTAGAAAACATCTGGCGTCTTTCGTTGGTTTATTTCATCAATCAACGGCGTTTTGAACAAAATTTTTATTGTTTAATCACGCACAGGAGAAATCTCACTAGGCACTACCTTGGAGGTAAACAATGGTTGCTAATGGGAATGAGAGACAGAAGAAGTCGGCTTTTAGCTAACACTTACACTTCTACTTCTACTAACGTTTCCTGCTGGAACATGCTAATGGCTGCTAATGGGGAATGAGAGACAGAAGAATTCGGCTTTTAGTTAACGCGCACGCTGCGAATTTTTTATTGTTCAACAGCGCACAGGAAAAATCTCCCACCGGCACCACCTTGGAGGTCGAGATCTGGTACTAGCGTTACGACTGGTTACGCACTACTACGAGGTGGCAACGGGTGTCGTCTTGAGGAGCTTCGCCCCTAAAAACGACACAATGCAGTCGTAGGCGTCATCACGTGTGTTGAACGTGGAGGCAGTTTTGTCAATGAATGACTTGTGGACGAGACCATATGCCAATGCTAGTAGTCTTCTGAAGTGACTCGCTGTAGCAGTAGAAAGTGGTCTCGTCCTTTGAATTCTGCATACTGAATAAATTTTATTTGTGTTTTATTAGGAGGAAATGGATAGCAATGTCTATTCTAGATGCCTAATGGAGTATGTAACTGGCTTCTTCGTGATACGTCGTTGAATTGATGACCTGAAAATCGGTGGCAGGAGGAGTAGGAGCAAATAAAGGAAATGCAAGAATATGAATGAGGCGCGCGTCCAGTTTGCAATCCTACACTTGGGGAATGGGAATAAGGGATGAAAACATACAAAGATGTGACGAACTGAGCATACGAAAAATCCCGGGAGCTTAAACAACACTGCTGAGTTCCATGCTTGTTCCTTTCAGCTGAATTACCGGCAATTCAGTCGTAATGTTTTAACGGCGAAGCTGATTAGGAAATCGCTCCTTGTTCTGCGAACCGAACATTTATCATCATCATCAACGCGTATGTGCCCCAGAAATTACGTAAATTTTACTACTCACCACTGGTACACTAAAAATGAAGAAGGCAACAATTCGCCCAACAAAAATAAGGAGGGAGATACAAGGAAAGAGGGAGAAAGACGGAGGAAAAGAAGGGAAAGCCATATAGAGAGATATAGACAGAAATAGACAAGACAGAAAGAAAGAGAGAGAAAAAAGAGAGATAAGTGCTAGAAGGAAAGAGGAAGCGATAATGAGAGAGACAGAGAGAAAGAAGATAGAAACAGCCAGAAAGAAATAGATGGAGAGTGAAAGAAAGAAAGGAAAGGTAAGAAAAAACAGAGAAATAGAAAAAGAGCAAGACAGAGAAAGATAAATAGAAACAAGGAAGGCCGCCCTGCTCCGCCCTTCCATCAGGCTTGGCACCACTAGTGCGAAGATGCCTTAATTTTTTGTCAAGTTTTTTGTTCAAATCTTTTGTTAAATATTCGTCCGTGTCTTATTCGGGCGTTAAATTTCAAGCATGTTAAACCAACAAGCCCAGTCTGTCATTCTTGCATTGTCACATCCGTTACATCACCTTTACGTCCGTTATACCGTCGGTTATATCCACGTAGCGTTTGATTTATTTTATTAATATAAGTGTCGGAAAATCGCGAGACAAACAAAAGAAAGCAATACCAAGCTCACATCGAACTAGGTATACTACAAGAATTGGAATATATCCGGCAGCAGATTATGTGGTAATAAAAAAGGTAGGGTCGCTTCGCACTAGTGCTCCGAAGACTGTTGGCGTTCCCCTCCTCCTCACTCTCACCTCCCTATTTCTTTCTTTCTCTGCCTGTAAAGTGCGCCGCCCTTTAGGGGCCCGGGCTGTCGTATGACGTCATCGTATGCAGTAGTAGTTTGGCGTAACGCAGGCAAAAACAGAAGTAGCACAGGCATTTGTAGCATATTGAAGGCGCGGTCGCGCGAAAGAGAAGTCTTCTACCTCTTGTTCTTCGAGCGCCTTCATGGTGATAATATTAATGAGCACTAACAGACAATAATTCCAAGGAAAGTATAGGGGATGTTATTAGTGGTAAATGTAAGGTAAATGTGAAGAAAGAAAAATGGACGAAAAGATAACTTGCCGCGGGCAGGGACCGAACCTGCGACCTTCGAATAACGTGTTCGATGCTCTACCAACTGTGCTACCGCGGCGGCCATCCGCCCGTCCACTTTATAGGGTATATATGTACATTTAAACGTGGGAGCGTCAGTCAGCGCCGCCAGTAGCCATGACGGCGAGTGTGGAACACTCTTTTTCTGCCTGTTGGCGTCACGTAGAACGTGAACTTATTACGAGCTGGCATCTGACCAATAATCTCTCGCATACTACCTGAAAGCATCAAGTCCGCCAGAACGAGACCCTCGCTATGAATGAAGGGAAGAAGTGTTAATTTTAAGGGATCGTCTTTCTTTGTTATACACAATATTAATGAGCACTAACAGACAATAATTCCGAACTCCGGTTGTAGTCCTAGCTACCTGCGGCTAGCTCGACGATTCGGGATGTCTTTCGGGCCTTCTTGTGGACGACGTGGACTTGGATCAGGGTCTTGCGGGGACGTCCGAAACATGGACGAAGCAGCACAGGAAGGAAGGAGCCGGCGTGTCGAAGATGAAACTCTTTTATTTGGCCGAAGTTGTTGTCGGGAAAAGGGAAGTCAAACAACTGCAATACACACTGTACACTGATAGCGGCGAACAGAGCGTCGTCCGTCCAAAAACTGCTCACGGATGGGCCGCGCCGTCTTTTATCCATTACGCATCGAACTTTCCAGTGTTATCACTGGTGGTCGCGCAAGCTCCGGAATAATCTATATTATTCGCGTCCTGCGCGCAATCTTAACAAAACGATCTGCTACAATTGCGAAGCTTCTCGAACACTGCGGCGTGGACAGGGTCGAGCGTTGATAACCGTCCTTGCTGGTCAAACCCAAATACATCAAAATAAAACAAGTGGACGTGGCAATATGAAAGGAAGCGAGAAAGTTACTTCTAAACAGTCTTAATACTAACAATTAAGTATTTAGTTTCCGGTTCATCAGGACCGCTCGGACAGCCCTAACGGCGGGAATCCTAACAAGAAAGCTCAATCTGCCATGCCAGATCTCAGATGCTGCGCACCAGAGCAGGAACTGCTCGAGGAAGACTGCGGCTACAGCTAATACCCACTCACTAATTTTCACGAGATCACCTCTGAATAAAGGAACGGCAAGCAATCACCCCCCCCCCAATCGCAAGTTCAACCAAGCTCAGACAGTCACGTTATGAATGATCCAAACCAAACTTAAATCCCACACCGTTTGTGCTTAACGAAATTTAGGATTATTATTCTGCGGAATGCGAAAGTTGTGGACGCATGCCGTGCATATTTGATCATATGTTATGGCCTTGTCCCTACCACAAGGTGTCGGATCTCAAGAGTGAGGAGTACTCGAGTCACAGCTCATGCACCGAAGTCTTCAAAGATCAACTCATTGCTGTTCCGAGAGCTCATGCGATCGGAAAAGCCTTTGCGGCGTGAGGACAGGTGTATGAATTTTTTTTAAGCGATAATCACTCAAAATTGTTTTTCTACATTATAAAGCACATATTTTTAGTCGAATGTGGGCATTATAAAGCAATTCCTTTTTTGTTATTTTTCATAATTAAAAATTTTATTAAAACTGGGCCTAACACGAACACTCCTGACTCAAATTCCACTTGCGGCAACACACTGCGCACAAACCGGCGCAGCCTCCGCCTCGTCACTATCTAGCCCGGCGTGACACGCCTGCATGCTACACCACGGCTCTGATGAGGGACAGCGCCACCGCAGCGTCACCGGAGGCTTACGTCACCGACGGTGGCTATAAAACCAAGCTGCCAAGCTCGGAAGTGATCCTTCTTTTGCTACCCGACTGAGTGCAGCGTCGGTATGCTCGCCCCGCTGCTGTTACTTCGCTAATAAACAGTTGTTACGTTTATGTTAGGATGCGTCCTTCCATCGAGATGGCATCCCGCATCTGGTGACCCGGAAAACGAACGCACCACACCGCCATGGCTGACCTGGAAACGCTTGCCGCTCTTCGCCAACATGTGCAAGAACTTCAACATCAACTGCAGGCCCTGCAGCAGCAACATCCCGGCAACGCCTCTGCACCTCTGGCCGTAACTGCCGGCGCTGCTGAGGATAACAGAGCCCCTGCAGAAGGCATCCCGCACGCTGCCTCAAACGACACCTGGCATGTCGCTGTCAAGCTTTAACCGTTTTGGGCAGACTCGCCTGAGGTCTGGTTCGCCCAGGTCGTGGCCCAGTTCTCCCTGGCGCGCATCACGCAAGACCGGACCCGCTACAATTACGTCGTCGCCCACCTGGACGCACCTTATGCCAGCGAGGTCCGGGATATCCTGGCCAACCCACCAACGACCAACCTCTATGAACCCCTGAAGACCGCACTCATCCGCCGCCTGTCGCTCTCGGGAGAACAAAAGGTACGACAACTTCAGTCCGCAGAGCTTGCCAAGCGCAAACCTTCGCAGCTCCTGCGCCACATGCGGTGCGCTCGCGGGCAACATGCAAGTCCAGGATTTCTTCCTGTGAGCGCTTTCGCTCCAACGACTCCCGCCGCACGTCCAGGCAATTCTGCAGGCTCGGGTTAGGCGAACTTGAGGAGATTGCTGATGGCGTCGTCGAGGCCTCTTTGCCGCAGCTGTCGCGCACCATCCAGGCTGTCGCCGCACCGCTGAAGACCGCGGAGCTTGTTCGTCGTATCAACGACATCGATCGACAGCTCACCTCCATTCAACAACGCCTGGGGGAACATCTTCCTATGCACCAGCGCCGCCACTCGCAAAGCCGCGACCCTCAAAACACTTCGTCGCGGCAGCACCATAACGGCCCGTGTTACTATCGCCGACGTTTTGGGGACAGAGCCCGGCAATGTCGACCACCGTGTTCCGCTGGGCTTGCGGAAAATGCCAACGGCGCCTCGCAAAGACAGCCGCAAGCTGCCAACCCGGAGGCCGTCCCATCTTCTTTACCGACCAAATCACGAAGAAGCGGTTCCTTGTCGACAGCGGCTCCGACATTTGCTGCTACCCGCGATCCCGTCTTCAGGGTCCTCGTCCGCCTACGTCTTTCGGGCTCAGTGCGGCAAACCACTCCACAATCAAGACGTACGGCTCGCTCCGCCTGCACATCCAGCTCAGAAACTAACGCCGTGACCTTTGCTGGAATTTTGTCATCGCCGACGCCACCGAGCCAATAATCGGCTCAGACTTTCTGGCCCACTACAACCTCCTTCCGGACTGCCGCAACAAACTCCTCATCGACGCGACAACTGGACATTCCACACCAGGCCAGCGAACGACCGCCCAACAGCCAAGCATCAAGGTACTCAGTGTTGACAATCATTCAGCGTACCACGCCATCCTCGCCGATTTTCTCGGATTGACGCGCCCCAGCGGACTGCCACGCAAGGTGCAGCACACCACCGTGCACCACATCCGGACCACTTCAGGCCCCCCGGTTTTCTGCCGCGCCCGCCGCCTTGCCCCGGACCGCAGGCGCATAGCCAAAGCAGAGTTCGTGGTCATGCTCTGCGAAGGAATAGCCCGCCGCTCTGACCGTCCATGGGCCTCGTCACTCCACCTTGTTCCGAAGAAGACCGAAGGCTGGCGGCCCTGTGGGGACTACCGTGCCCTCAACGCGCGCACCACATACAGGACTTCGCCCATCGCATTTATGGCTACCACGTGTTCTCCGTGCTAGATTGGTGAAGGTGTACACACAGATACCCGTCAATCCGGATGACGTCCCGAAAACGGCAATCATCACTCCTTTTGGCTTGCTCGAGTTTCCCTTCATGAGCTTCGGCCTGAGGAACGCTGGACAAACCTTTCAGCGCTTCATCGACGAAGTCGTCCGCGGTGTCGACTTCTGCTTCGTTTACCTTGACGAAATACTGGTATTTTTCCGCGACGCCGAAGAGCACCACAGGCACTTTCGTCTGCTGTTCCAACACCTCGATGACCACGGTTCACTCGTCAATATCCAAAAAAGCACGCTAGGCGCTTCCGTCGTCTGCTTCCTTGGCCACGAAGTTTCATCTGAGGGAACTCGGCCCTTGCCCCAACGCATCTCGGACCTGCAAATTTACCCTCAACCCACCACCGCTAAAGACCCTCGCCGTTTCCTTGGCATGCTGAAATTCCACAGGGGTTTCTTGCCACACGCAGCCGACTACCAGGCTTCCCTTCATGATGCTTTGGCTGGCCTACGAGGAAACCAACCCGTCACGTGGACACAGACGTTTGCGAAAACTTTCGAAGATTGCAAAGCCGCTCTCTGGGCCGCCACGCTTCTCACCCATCCCGTGCCAGACGCTCCCTTGGGACTCCTCACGGACGCATATAGCTTCGCCGTCGGCACCGCCCTCATGCAACGCGTGGACAATGCCTGGCATCCCTTGGCGTTCTTCTCCAAGAAGCTCGAAGCTAGGAACGACCTCTTCAACCGCCAGTTCCACTGACGATACCACGACCACCGCCCCGACAAGTTTGCCAGCCTACTACAGAGAACTTCTGGCGATATACGAAGCAGTGCAATACTTTCGCCCTATTCTCGAAGCACAGAACTGCACCATCTATACCAACCACAAGCCTCTTACCTACGCCTTCTCTCAACGTCGCGGCAAACTCGCGCCTGTATAGCAGAACCAACTCTCGTTCATTGCTCAGTTCACCACCGACATTGAACATGTCAGCGGGAAAGACAACATGGTCGCCGACGCGCTTTCACGTGTAGCAGCCATCAGCTCTGTGCAGATAACAGCGGACGTCCTCGCCGAGGCTGGGACTACGGACGCCGAACTGCAGGAACTTCTCAAGCGCAGGTCTTCACTTCAGCTGCATCAAGTCCCCATCCCAGGGTCGACAACCACAACCTGTTGCGACATGTCGACAGGACGAAGCAGGCCCTATGTGCCCCTGTCCCATCACCGTGGTCTTTTCAACCAGCTCCACAACCTCAGCCATCCCGGCATACGCGCTTCGAAACGTCTCGTCGCTGAACGCTACGTCTGGCCCTCCACGCAGCGGGATTGTCGCACCTCGGCGCGCTCCTACATTCAACGCCCACGCCCTAAAGTCACCAGGCACATCACGACACCACTCGAAACAGTCCCTCGGCCCTCTGGTCGGCTTGAGCACGTCCACCTCGACATCATAGGACCCTTTCCCCCGGCTGGACCCTATCGCCACTGCCTCACCACCATCGATCGGTACACTCGATGGCCCGAGGCATGGCCCCTCGAGGGAATCACCGCGAAAGACGTCGCCTCGGCCTTCTTCACCGGCTGGATTGCTCGTTTCGTCTCCCCCCACCGCGTAACCACCGACCAAGGACGACAGTTTGAGTCGCACCTTTTCAGGCTCCTCGGGCTGACCATCGGTTTCGAACGCTTGAGGACCACCAGTTACCACCCCTGCGCCAAGGGAATGATGAGCGTTTCCACCGAAAATTCAAAGCAGACATTATGTGCCACCCCTGGCTCGAGGCCATCCCAGCCGTCATCCTCGGTATTCGCGCCACCTTCAAACCGAACATCCACGCTACACCAGCAGAGCTCCTCTACGGGGAACCACTCCGTCTCCCAGGGGAATTTCTCGGTGCACTGCCATCCAGCACTACTACGTCAGGTCCCCCTTTCGTCTTTCCTCCGCGACGACACCGTCCGCAGGCCTTTCCAGCCACCCTACAGCGGACCCTACCTGGCTGTCCATCGCGAAAACGAAAACTTCACTCTGCGTCTGAACGGGAACGACGTCCGCGTCTCGATTGACCGGCTCAATCTCGCATACATGGCTTCGAACGAACTGGGCAGCGCCACTCCATCCACAGGCATCTATCCACAGCCGCCGACGTCGCAGCCCGCTCCGGTCACGACGTGCTCTAGACGTCTGGTACTCCTCCCAGATTTCTACAGACCCTGAGGGCTCTGTACGCCGCGGAGGGTAATATGGTAACACACTGCGCACAAACCGGCGCAGCCTCCGCATCGTAACTATCTAGCCCGGCGTGACACGGCTGCATGCTACACCACGCCTCCGATAAGGGACAGCGCCACCGCAGCGTCACAGGAGGCTTACGTCACCGACGGTGGCTATAAATACAAGCTGCCAAGCTCGGAAGTGATCCTTCCTTCGCTACCCGACTGAGCGCAGCGTCGGTATGCTCGCCCCGCTGTTGTTAGTTCGCTTATAAACAGTTGTTACGTTTATATTGGGATGCGTCCTTCCATGGACACGGCATCCCACACACTCAATCACCAAAGCTAATATTTTGCACGTGAAAGAAACTTTGGCCAGTGCAATGAACCAAAACTTTCGAGATCAGATCAGTAATAAAATTATAGTGATTAAATAACCAAAAAATTATGCCCTAACACTAGGAGCACCTGCGTGTAACAGGCAGCCATATTAAATCTTGTGGCACGATTTTGCTTATTGAGGTTTATTTCACAGTCGCTGATGTGATGAGGAAGTGCGCCAAGTTTGAATGAAAAATCTTTATTATAAAAAACGTTATGATGTTCGCGTATGGAAAAACACCAGAATTATAAATTCTGAGAAAATCAACAAAAAGATTTGAAACAGGTGCAGCGCTTACACATGGTGATCAACGTCCCGAAAATCTTCGTATTTGTAGCTAGTTCCATCGTAGATCTATTTTTTTGTGTGCCTTTGCTCGAACAGCAATGTCCCTTTCTTTTTTCTAGCTTGCTTTGCAGCATAGTGCCACGGCGGGATGCTTTCGCGAAGCGGTGCATATCATTTGCGAGGCAAGTTTTTGCAGACCAGGCTCGATGTCAGCTTGCTACAAAATATCAAATGTGCCTTTGATGCCATTACTTAAATGACACACAGCTAAATACAAAGAAAATTTAATGATTTAGAGGCTTACATGTGTCCTCGAGATGTGCGACGTTGCGCGTCTACCTGGTGCGAAGTGTATGTCTTCAATGCTCTAAACTATGCCCGCTAAACTATGCTCTCGCGCCCTCTCATTGAAACAGCGCCCCGTCTGTCAAATGTATACACTTCCGCAGGTCAAGGGTATTTCATATACCACACCTGAAGTACATTCAGTGAAGACTTTGGCGTGGCGTTTGTTGCACACGGAGCGCTTTTCTTTGTGCATCATTGCACATACTTTAGCCAATTTGCATGGGGCGGTAAACACCGTTTTTACACCAAACCGATTCGCAACTTTCTTTACATTGTGCGACGAACGGTGAACGTAGGGCATTACGTGAACTGGCTGTTTGGCTGCACTAAACTGCTTTCCTTTTCCTTCTGTTTCAATGAGAGGGCGCGAGAGCAAAGTTTACCGGTACGCACAAATACCGGGGGGCACCTAAACTTTCATTGCAGGCGTTGAGGGTGCATGCCAAGTTTCGAAGACACGGTTTTTTGTCTATATCAAGGAACAAGTTGCAAAGGGAAGTTGTTGAGGGCTATTTTATTAACAAGAATTCTGACCATTGCGTAAGCATGCCTTTTTTGACGTTGCTCCAAAAAGAGCTGCACTTTTTAGACGGCTTTGTCTGAATGACACACAGTGTCCTGGTTTTTTACTTCCAATTTTTAGTTTTATCGGCCTTGTGGTTCAGTCAATTCTTTGTTTGTTAATTGTTTGACCATATCATGACCATGCTTCAAAGAAAGATAGCCCGAGGGGGGTGTGTTGCTAATCAGTCACGAATGGGCGTAAAAGAGAGCACGCGATGAGATTCGTGCATATATAGGTTTACTTTGGCGCTCAGTAATAAAGTTTGTAGTTTGCGCCCGTACTGTGTACGTCTCTTCTGTTGTCCGTGTTTTTAGCGCAGGATGAATCACGTTACAAGTTTGCACCAACTGGCCCAAATGAAAGCTTTACTGCTTAACCTACCAGGGCTTGCATGGGGGGAGCCACCGACTTAGCCTGGAGGCTCCTTGCCGTCGGGCCCTAGACTTTCCGGACCAAAATAAAGTTCTTGCCAAACTATGCCTAGCCATTGACGTGACGCCGCGTTCCATCGTAGCCAATGGAACGCAGTGAGGGCTGTATGCTGGACTTTACTTCTTCATAATACTAGTTCGTTCAAAAGGGCGTGTCGCCGGTGCTCGGAGAGCTTCGCAGTTTCGCCGAACACAGGCCATTCCAAATAACAGCACAGCTGAGTTGCACAGCTGCAGCGCTCTTGGCTTACTCCTCACCATTTGCGCTGTTGCAATAGCTCAGTTTGGTATACAGGGTGTTTCATGTAACTAGAACCAACATATTTTTAAAGTGGTCAGCCGCGCCAGTATGAAACCAATCACATATGTTTTGCCGTCATGTGACGCTCGTTAGGGTTTCTCATATTGACGCGATACAGTTAGAGAGCTCGTTTCGAAGAGATACGCCGTCGGTGTGGACGTCGCTACGTCGCTTGCGAGCGAAAAATCGTCCGTGACTGAAAATCGAGAAAGATGCAAATAAAATAAACAATAAAAATCTCCGGTCCTATTGCGGATCTAACCCGGGCCGTTTGCGTGGCAAGCAGGTGTCCTGCCACAAAGCCACGATGTTACATGCAACTGCTTTGGGGGAAAACACTACATAAATGCCATGTAGTGGAAGGAGTCTCCTTAACGCATTTTGTTCGGAAGGTGTCACGACGAAAATGAGCCCTTTCGGCGATTTGTAGGCGCATTGGCTAGGCCATGAAACTAAGTTTTTTGCGCGGCGCCATGCCTCGAAAAAAGCCGGGATAGTGCAGCCATCGCCGCTAAAAACACACACGAACTTTCAAATAGCTCCACAAATGGACAGCTGTATCCATCTAGCGGAAAACATATCAAGCCAATGCCTCCTTTCTAGAGGAGGCTTTGATCAAGCAAACAGCAAACATTAGATAATGTGCTGCCATCTGTGAGGCATTGTGAGAAACATGTCTCGACTCTAGCACAGGGAAGTGCTTAAGATCAAAAACCTGTACCATTACTATTGATACATCGCGCGCGCGTGCGTGTGTGTCTGTGTGCGCGTGTGTGTAACAACACGCATTGATAAGTATGCACTTAGTTGTTGAAGGGCGCCCCAGGGGCCGGATGTCGCCATCGCGTTTAACTCTTAAAGGCAAAGCTTAAGGGTCCCCCAATTTTTGGGCTTACATAGTAAATGCCTAAGATCGGTTGCGTAAAATTTTTAATTTTAGCTTTAGCGTCAAGTGCGTTTCGTTACGTTCTAGATGCTATTCCCAAACAACCAATTAATTTTTTGTGGGAATGTAAAGCGTCCTCCACATGTAAGTTGAACACGTCATTTTTATTCAAGGCCTCGTGGAAGCTGATGTTTAATATATAATAAAAAATTATTATTTTGTTTGTCAACACCATCATTACCCGCAATATAAAACACATTTTCCTCTTGAAGTACTACTAACATTCCAGTTTTACCGGCTTGAATATTAACGAGGTGTTCACTTCAGACGAGGTTGACCATTCACACGCCGCGAGATGATTTTCCCGGCGCTTAGAGGCCACAAGATATCAAATAAAACCACGTGACGGCGCTCTTCCACTACCGTAGTTCACCGTACTAGCGGTGTGGGCCGTGGCGAAATGACCCGATGCGGCTATTGGATTGAGCGTCCCAACTCCTCAGCTTTTTTGACGGCCGCACAATGCAGGGAAGCGCCGTTCAGAGATATTCTTACATACCTCCTAGGGAGGGAATGATGCACCATCCCTCTTTTTCTTATGAAGACAGCCCCTCAATTCGCAACAATTTTTTCTTCTTTGGTTCGCACGCGCGGCGGAAAATTTTGTGTAATAGCGCCGGAAGGAAGATATTTGTACGCGAAAGGACACATTGTCTATAGCTTGCTTGTGATGGGAATATCTAACACGAAAGAAAGTACGGTGCATATCACGACTGCCCGGGGTTTAGCGCCAGTGCGCAAGCGTGGGACGCGTGCACGAAGACGGTGCTGCCGCGTGGTGACACCGAAGAGAAATCGTTGACTTGCTTAGTCGCGTTGGCATGGAGCAATGCGCTTGGAATGGTAAAGTTTTCGTTATGCTTCGCATGATTTGATCCATCGTATGATGCCCAGATACTAAGTTTAGAACAGAGGGTTCATATAACAGATATAAACAAATAAGAGTAGCCTAACATGCCAAGGTTGTTATTGCAGGGTCCAAGCAAGAGTGTTCACGAATGAAACAGCAATTGTAAAACCGTTGGGTTACATTTATCAGGGGGCCATTTTGCAACAATTACGCGACACTTGGGGGCACGAACTTGTGCAAGCAGGAGCCCTTTCGTGTTTGCTAAACTATTTTATTCCACATGAGTGAGAATTCATGCGAGTCGAAAAAGAGGAACGACTTCATCTCCGTTAGCATTGGTTCACTTCTTGCGGCCCAACGGATTGACAAAATCGCCGTCTATGGCAGCAGCTTCGTTGGGCGCCATGATGATGACAACTGTAAAGAAAACACATTGAGGAACAGTTTTGTGTGAGTACGAGTTCCTGCATGAACAGTTTTGTGTAAGTACGAGTTCCTGTATGAAGACACCATGATGTCCTGCTACTGCATCGGTACTGATAATTCTAGAGCATGAAATAATAAAAATAAGGAACATCACACCCAAAGTGGTTGAAATGCATGTGTAGGCTCAAATTTGTCTACACAAGTCAAAATAACAAGTCACACTCCTTAGATCAGGGTCAATACCTCATCGCGTTCACGCGGGCGCTGAGGAAGGCAGTGAGCCCATTAGTAACAGTGACGTCATTCTCGTTGAGTGCTAGTTGCGCTCATCTGCGGTTCAGCTTCGCAATTTCCAAGAGGCAATGAACTTTTTGCAGGAAGGACTTGACTTCGATTCTACCATTTTCACCATTCACTTGTATCCACTGTTTATAAGTTAATTAGTTTAATTACTTAATTAAGGGCACATTTGATGAATATCATCATCTTGAAATGCCTGCCGCTACAGAAATGTAATTATGACGACAGCGAGCACATATTTTACTTTCCTTAGTTTTGAGGATTTTCGGACACATGTTTTAAAACATCCTGTATACCCCAACATATAACCCTAACAAAAATATTTACCTATTGCGACAGCAACATCGACAATAAAGTCGATCCCCAGTGAACGGTTCATGTTCAAATTCTGAAAAAGGTTTTGAGCATTAGCAAAACATACGCAGGAAGACCATCCTTTTACTACAATATATTTCTCTTCCCTCATTTAACCTGACCTTTGATAGTACACTGAACGGTTAGGGGGTCGCTGTACCTGGTTCGAATTTAAGTAACATACGACGAAATATGTCTTTGCTTTTGTATATCTCCAACTTCCACTGTATAGGTGCCACTAATGCTATTGAAATGTCTTCTACATATGCAATTTCGAATTGGCTTGAGTTGTTCTTTGGCATCAATTTTATTTTCTTATCAATAGGTCTATTGATGTCATAGAGGCCGGCACTGCTGCCTAACACAGTGTGCATTCCAGCGTCATCACCCTATCCTAAACTTCTGCGGCACCATGGAAGCAGCAGTGAATAGGTTTAAGATATCAAACGTTGTTAAATAGCGTGAGTACCCGGTTTTAAATTATCATTACCTCAAATAGAGGATGTTGCTATAAATAAAATACAGAAAAGCGAGCACGTGCTCCTTTGCACATGAAATTGGAGAAATATGGAAATACGGAAATCAGTCTTTGCCAACATGCCTTAATGTCTACTTGCACGGGCGAAGCCCAAGCCGGAATCCTGTAGCACAGGATGTGTCAACCCGTATTGCGCCATCGATAGTTTTCGTTCATATCCTCCAGCGTCTCTCATAATCATATCGTGGTTTTGGGACGTTAAACCCCAGATATTATTATTATTCATATCCTCCATAAAAGGCACAGTTGTCAGGTGCTCCGACTACCGCTGTCTATATGCATAAGTTTCCTTCATAGGAAGAAGTTGCAACATTGCATAGCAAAACAAACAATTGTATTACTTGATACATACCACTGTTAGAGTTCGCTATATGTGATGCACGTCTAATTGAATAACATGTAGGCGCGATATGATTGCACACATTTATGAACGTTTTTGCAGAGAAGCCTAGTAGACATTAATTGTTCATAAGCTCAGAAATTCACTGCATATACCAGGAACATTTTTTATCTTTTAGTAACTGTTATACATAAACGACTTGCCGAAGCTTTTTTGGCATGTAATGTCGATGCACTTTGTCGTCTAGTATGAAGTTCCTTACGGAAGAATCATTCGCTGAGCCCTCCAAATGATCGACAAAAAAAAACCGCACACGTAGCTCTCGCGTTCACTGAAGCAAAACTTTGTCGTGTACAAACTGCTCACAGAGCTTGCGTAAAGACCACGAGAACTATTTACCTCAGGGTGTTTCATTACCATCGTGACGAACAAACAAATACTAGGTACTCAACATGTCACGATTGTTTTGCAAAAAAGACGCCAGGCCTGCGCTGAAACCGCAGCACAGTCACAGCGAAAGCTGGAAGAGCGGCGTTTCTAGATTGGTTGGTTGGTTCCTTGGGGGAATAGCCCAACCCACTACGGGGGAGCCCGTTGGAAGCTCTCTTGGGGCTACAGTACAAGTACACTAGAAAGGTACCCACTACGCCATAAATCACAATTTTTGTCAAGTTGGGAAGCACCTACTAAGCCATTATTTGTCATTCTGCGGAGAAGCGAGGCACCAGCTACACGTCTGTAGGCATTATGTGCACTTTGTTGACGCGACGACTGATGACGATGAAGAATTATGGCTCAGCCCCTTGTAATGGGTTGGAAGCTTTAAACGGCCCACCAGTGATGTAATTTGCATTGGGTGACGCCCGGTCGCTATTTCCCTCTCCCGTCATGCTGTATAACATACGTTGACGTGGGAGAGAGACGGGAGGGGGGGGGGGGGGGCGAAGAACTTTACTGAGAACCCGAGGACATGGATCATGCGCTTATGGGCTTCCTTGGCAACCAATACAAGTGCACTTGCGAGGAACCCACTACGCTCTAAATCATTGTAATTTTATTGAGAGCACGATGAAATGGATCATGCGCTTATGGGCTTCCTTGACAACCAATACAAGTGCACTTGCGAGGAACCCATACGCTATAAATTATTGCAATTTTTGAGAAGTAAGGCAACAGGCACTGTGCTATTTTTCGTCATTCTACGGAGAGCCGCGGTACCTGCTAAACGCATGTAAGGCATTATTCGCACTTTGTTGATGCTGTGCCTGATGACGACGAAGAATTATGGCAGAGCCCTGTAATGGGTTGGAAGCAAGGAGGTTTAAACCTCCTTGGTTGGAAGCATTCAACAACCTACTCGTTGCGCAATTCGCATTGTGTGACGCCTGGTTACAGAATTTGCGTTGTGCGACGCATGGTGCTTATTTTACTCTTCTACCACGCTATATTTCATATGCTAATGTGGTTCCTTCCCGACATGAAGCCTGTATAGGACCTTTTTGAAGAGCAGTTTCAAGCACCGGCGTGGCTCAGAGGTTGAATACTGGGCTCCCACGCATAGGGCCCAGGTTCGAACCTCGTTCCATCCTGGAATTTTTTCTTCTTTCGTTTTTTTTTTCTTATTTCGAGCGATACTGGTTACGGACACCGGCGGCGGCGGCGGCGGCGGACAACTACGGCTCCAAAAACGGCCGGTGAAATGATCTCATAAGAGCTTTCGCTGTAAAATTCGAAACTGAATTTATCTATCGATTCAGCCTTTCACGTCAGAATAGTATGAACATACCAAAGCGAAATAGGAATTTAAAGATCCCTGCACTTAAAATGTACGGTTAAATGCGCATAAATAGAAGAGCACCAACATGAAACAACTATGACTATTAAGCTGCACAGGAAGAGGAAAAAATCACAGCATATCCACGGAGTGAATGATGATGAGTGGGCGAAGCTGCGGAGGTTCATCGGTAAACCGTGAATCTTCCGTGAAGTCTGCCCAGTACATCGTCACCGACGTGAGATCTGGCGCGTTGATACTAAAGGTTCGATGCGTTATGACGACTTGCAGCTCACTTTAATTTTACATGTACGCTGTGAATTTTAATTGTTGAGAAAACCATTGCTTTAGAAAACATCTGGCGTCTCTCGTTAAGCAGCTGGCGTCTTTTCGTTTTGCTTTAGAAACATCTGGCGTTCTTTCGTTTTGCTTTTAGAAAACGTCTAGCGTCTTTCGTTGGTTTATTTCATCAATCAACGGCGTTTTGAACAAAATCTTTATTGTTTAATCACGCACAGGAGAAATCTCACCGGGCACTGCCTTGGAGGTAAACAATGGCTGCTAATGGGAATGAGAGACAGAAGAAGTCGGCTTTTAGCTAACACTTACACTTCTACTAACGTTTCCTACTGAAACATGCCAATGGCTGCTAATGGGGAATGAGAGACAGAAGAATTCGGCTTTTAGTTAACGCGCACGCTGCGAATTTTTTATTGTTCAACAACGCACAGGAAAAATCTCCCACCGGCACCACCTTGGAGGTCAAGATCTGGTACTAGCGTTAGGACTGGTTACGCACTACTACGACTACGAGGGACGAACGGGTGCCGCCTTAAGGAGCTTCGCCCCTAAAAAAATTGGGGAGTGGCGAGGCATGTAGGGAAGGGTGTTTAACTCCACTAACGTGAAACCTGCAGAGAAGCCAAGCATGCAGTATGCGCCGGTGTTTCCCACAGCAAAATCACTGCTAATGCGCAATGAGATATATAAGAAGGATTAGACAGCTAGATAGACCCGCAGTCTCCTTTCAGTTAACGTACAAGCTGCCAATCTCTATTGCTCAACTACGCATAAGAGAAATCTCCCACCGGCACTACACTGCAGGTCAAGATGCAGTGCCTATATATACGGGGTGAACTGTGAACGGTTGTGCAGCGCGATCAATCGGTTTTTCTAATATAGAAATTCACTAGCAGACGCTGCCTGCGTCGAAGTTGTCTGTCGCGGGCGACGGCGTCTGCGACATTGCGAGCTGGTAGTTCAGCGTTCGTCGCAGGAAGAGCGTTTTCATAGTCAACGCGGGCCGTTCGCTCTCTCTCGCCACACGGCGAAAGCTGAGGCGGTAGCGCCCTATCTTGCGCTCAAGCAAGCGGACCGTCCCGACAGTAGACGATGATGCACACCGACACGTACAGACCTTAATGTGCTTCGCCTCTAATACAGCTTCACGTAAACGCGTATCTTCCAAGATAGAAGTGCAGCGCATTTCATGTGCTCTAAACTTAACAGAGTTATACCGCCATAGCGGCGTGCAGTCATTTACTCACCACCAATTTGGCTGAAGGTCCTGAGAGATTTGACCGATCCGCCTGGGTGCTGTTACAGACGGCCGCCCACCGTTCTTATATAGGCCCAACTGGATTATCCTCGTCATTCATGCCAGTGAAATAAAAAGAAACTGTGCTATGGTGGTCAGCAAAGGAGATCTATTTAAATGTTTAAATTGAAATTCTTCCAGTCTGAGAGCCTCACGTACAATTTAGTACCCGAAGCCAATTCCTCGGTACGTGTTTTGCAATATAATCATTGTCGAAAAGAAGGAACTTGATTGTTAACGATACCGACCCGCTCACATAATGGAACAAACACTGTGCCGCAATTTTTTCCGCAGAAAAAGTTTCATTTCCAGTCGCTAATGAATATGCCACGTTCGTACAGCGCTGTTCAGAGTGCTTAATTTATATGAAATCTAATATTATACTTAATGTAAAAGAAAGACAGCGAGATGTTTTATTGATATTTGCAAGATCACTGCTGCTCTGTAGGGCTGCGAGCGTATGGAATTTGTTTTCTGCGCTGGCGAAATCTTGTGTAAACTCGGAATTCTTCAGTCTCGCATAGATGTTTTTCGGTATTCTTCACTTAGTACTAAATATCCGGCATAACGCCTTAATTGAGAGCCTATTTATAGAGTCTGTATATTTTCTTCTCTCAATGCTTACAAATTCGTACTAGGTTACTGAAGAGGTCCACATCAGTTACCATTTCTGTATGGCCCATGATACCATTCACGAAAACAACCTCGGACAAGGAGAGAGGTAGCGGTACACACAGAAGGTGCCACTTCCAGCAATGTTTATTGCGGGAAAATAAAAACGGGTGATAATTACGCAGACAGTGCTGCCACATTTCATTGCCCATCATTTTGTGATAATGACACTTGCACCATACTCACGCAGCAATCACGTGGTTGAACAATATTACAACGAACGCTGTTATGAAATCACAACAAGGGCCGTTTTTGGCGCCGTACTTGTCCGCCGCCGCCGCCGGTGTCCGTAACCACTATCGCTCGAAATAAGAAAAGAAAAGGAAATAAAAAAAATTTCCAGGATGGAACGAGGTTCGAACCTGGGCCCTCTGCGAGCAAGCCCAGTATTTTACCTAAGAGTCATGCCGGTGCTCGAAACTGCTTTGCAAAAATACCTTATACAGCCTTTATGTAGGCTTTATTAGGCTTTATTAACATATGTAATGGAGCGTGCTAGAAGAGTAGAATAACAACCAAGTGTCACACAACGCGAATTCTGTAACCAGGCGTCACACAATGCGAATTGGGCAACGAGTGGGTTGTTGAATCCTTTGAGCGCATTACAAAAAGCTCTGCCATAATTCTTAACCTTCATCAGCCGCCACATCAACAAAGTGCGCATAATGCCTTACAGGTTTCATAGCAGGGAACAGCGCAGAAACACGAGACAAGAGAGGTGACAGGACTTGGCGCTGGCTAACAACATGAGCGTTTATTTCGTAAGTGCACAAATATATACGCTTTTTGGGAGAAGGAAATAAACAAAAGAGAGAGGGGGGAAGTCAACGCATGCGTCCCAACTAGTCCATGACGCTGCTATGATCACGTGCGGAGATACTTAATTTCCTTGTCGGTTAGTGCGATCGATGGTGTGCTTACACATGATGGTCGAATGGAATGAATTGCGAGTGCTTCATAGATTTCGCGGGCTCGGCTATCACGATATCTGCGCAAGATGCGCGTCTGATCAAAATTAGGACTGCAGCCACAGTCGGCACAGTGAATAGCTAAATTGCTTCCAGTACGCGCCTTGAGGTTGTTCTTGTGTTCTCTCAGACGGTCGTTGATGCAGCGGCCCGTCTGCCCAACGTAAATTTAGCTATTCACTGTGCCGACTGTGGCTGCAGTCCTAATTTTGATCAGACGCGCATCTTGCGCAGATATCGTGATAGCCGAGCCCGCGAAATCTATGAAGCACTCGCAATTCATTCCATTCGACCATCATGTGTAAGCACACCATCGATCGCCACTAACCGACAAGGAAATTAAGTATCTCCGCACGTGATCATAGCACCGTCATGGACTAGTTGGGACGCATGCGTTGACTTCCCCCCTCTCTCTTTTGTTTATTTCCTTCTCCCAAAAAGCGTATATATTTGTGCACTTACGAAATAAACGCTCATGTTGTTAGCCAGCGCCAAGTCTTGTCACCTCTCTTGTCTCGTGTTTCTGCGCTGTTCCCTGCTATGAAGCCAAGCCAACAAGCTCAAATTTACACCCTTTTAAAGTGCCTTACAGGTGTTTAGCAGATACCATGTTTTTCCGCAGAATGACGAAGAATTGTATAGAGGCTGCTTCCCTACTTCACAAAAATTATGATGATTTATAGCGTACTGGGTTCCTCGCAAGTGCACTTTTATTGGTTGCCAAGGAAGCCCATAATGCTCCCATGATACATTTCCTCAGGGTCTCAATAAAGTTAATTGTCTCTTTGTATCTCTTTCTCACGTCAGCGTATGTATAAAGCATGGTGGGAGAGTGAAATAACGACTCTGCGTCACACAATGCGAATTACATAACTATATCCTTTAAAGTTTCCAACCCATTACAAAAGCTCTGTCGTTATTCTTCATCGTCATCAGTCATCGCATCAAGAAACTGCGCATAATGCCTTAGAGAAGGTGCCTCGCTTCTCCGCAGAATAACGGGTAATGTTTTGGTGGGTGCTTCCCAACTTCACAAAAATTACGATTTGTGGCGTAGTGGGTACGTTACTAGTGTACTTGTATTAGTAGCCACAAGAGAGTTTATAACGGGTTCTAGAAATGCCGCTTTTCGAGCTTTCGCTGTGACTGTGCTGCGCTTTCCGCGCAGGCGTGGCATTTTGTTTTGCCTAATTTATTAATCTAGTCTGCTCACCACGACTCCTGGTGATTGATCACAGTGGAAGCGCTACAATCCGGTAAGACTTGCAATACCGGCAATGGATTGGTAGGCAACCTTCTCTGCCATTCAAATCAATGCTTATTACGAGTATTATTTAAAGACAACATCGTAAATGCGTTACAATACAACTCAAAAACAGAACAATATAACAGTGTATACAAAGAAACTGATAAAGAACGGCTAAAAATGGTTAACATAGTATTAAAACGGGAAGACTGCGGAGGTGCATAAGTCTAAAAAGCGCGCAATCGCTTCTCGGGTTAAAAACTATCTACAGAATTTCTTGCAAAGCCATTCCATTGTCCGTAGGTAGGTCCTTCAACACAGCCTGCGGCAGAAACTATAATGCTATCTCAGCCCATCATTTAAGCATTGCTCAGTTTGGCCCAGATATTTCTTACGGCATGACAGGGGACTGTAGTGAATTACTCCCACCTGGCATTCAAGCACTTGCTCTCGTGGTTTATGGTGCAGGCTGGTGCTCTCCGGAGAGAGTGGTTTGCCATTCTGCGAAGTCTATACAGCTTCAAAGGAGCCGAGAAGGCCACCTTTACATCAGCTCGCTTGATAATTTCTTTCAAGATTATGCAACACACGATGAACACACAGTATTGCAGCAACTTTCTCCTTTTCAAGAGGTCACTGTTGATCCACTTGGCGGGTTCGCAATTTTTTTAAATTGTTTCAGCCACAGAAACCAGCACAGCTTGCGGATAGCCTGCGTGCTCCAGGCACTAAACTTGCTGAGACTCTCCGCTACAGAATGGGGACAGGACTTTCGAAAAACATTAAGCAAGCAGGGGTTGGCACGCTACGTTTTACAAGCTTCGAATGACGAGAGCTAAAGTAGCGGTGTGCTTGCGCTAGGCTCGTACTGCCAGCTGACATAGCTAGAAGAAAAGAATAATTATATATCTAAAAACCTCATGGAGTACGCCGTGGTGGTGCAGCGGCTACGGAGATCGGCTGCTGATCGGAAAGTTCTGGGTTCGATGCCGACCGCGTGGTCGCATTTCAATGGAGGCGAGATGCTAGGGGCCCGTGTGCTGTGCGATGCCAGTGCACATGAGGAGGTCTAAATTTATGGAGCCCTCCACTACGGCGTCCCTCATAATCGTATTGTGGTTTCGGGCCCTAGAAACCGAGATATTATTGCTAAACCCTTATTGGCGGTTCGCCCGAAAGTCATTGAGTCAATTCACTGGCAGTTAAAATATGTTTAAAAGTTTTGAAAACATTGCTAAAAATTTACGGTGGCTTAGCTCGGCAATGCCAGCATATACGTAGCGTTAGCAAAGGTTCAGTTGATTATTCTGAGCGTTACAGATTGTCTAGGATTAGCTTGATTGTCATGCTTACTGCTGCTCCAATGACACACACACGGTATACGTATTTTGTGGCACATGCATATTTATTTTTGCTCAACGTGAGGTTGCTTCTTCATTCTTCGTACGCTGAACCGCTAATTGCCAGGCAACAACTTCGGGATCCGATGACATAAGCTTCTCGGCTCTTCTGCGCCGTTGAGCAGCATTTGCGCTCTCCTTCTCCATGGCGTTACCCACCTGCAAACGCCAGTCAGAGGCGCTATCAAGCGGCACCAGCGCATTGTCAGACGGCCACTGCACAACGAAGGCGAATAGCTGCGCGCGCCATGGCTACGACGTCCCCTCTCTCGAATGCGCATAGCAGCAGCGGCAACACGCGCGCGCCGGCGCCAGTCTGTCTGCCCGGCTACGACGCCACTCCTCCCGCTCTCCGCCACCACCAGCGGGGGAGATTCAGGCTCCGCACTGATCCTCGCTCATGCGCAGCACGGCTCGTGAGAAACCACGCGAAATCGGCTCCGGCTAAGCAAGTGTAGCTAACGCTACAAAAACAAGGCTGGCGACACTGGGCTTCTTGTCGGCCAGGGTTGGTGGCCTACGGGGCGGCCTCCTCGGCCTAATCTAGAAGCCAGCGCAAGGGATAACGAAGCCATGCGCAAGAGGAGTGATTCGGATATGCTTCCCAATATCGGTAGGGGAAAGATATGCTGTAGTGGTCGGAAGACAGAAAGAGCTTGCATGTATAGATAACCAACCAGGCAGGCTTAACCTGGGAAAGTGAATCTGCTGGCTTTGAGAAGTTCTATGAAGCCTAGCATTGTGATTAAGCAACGCCAGCCAACTTCGCTGTTAACATCATTGTTCGCGACGTTAAGTAAACGAAGATGGGCTATTTTTTTACGTAAAAGTCTTACTTCACTCTCTAGGGCTTTTAAAAACCCTACTTACCTGCATTTATCGCAACCATGCCCCTTCAACGTAAAGGCATCTCTATTATCACGCTTGCCATTATTTACTCGAATTATTACAAATGCGAAGAATTAGTGCGTAAGCATTAGCATTTGCGACAACTACACAATACATAGGTTGAAAATACACACAGTGTGCGAGCGAAAATTTTAGACAGAAAAAACAATCGGCTTCAAAAGAAGTTCGGCTATATATTTTTTCGAGTTAGCTAAACTTCACGCGCTTGAGGCAGATGTCGAACGGCAGTATCTGCGCTCAATACTCTTGAATTCGTAATCACGTATATTGAAAAGCTTTCCAAACACCGACTGTACCTATTTCAAAGAAAAACGCAAAAGCTCTTCCCACGTGGCAAAATGAGAACTGCTTTTAACGCGACAGTGCTAAAGAGCTCGTTCCGCAGAAACTCTGGTGTCGGCGTCGGTGTCGGCTTCATTGGTTATGAGCGAAAAATCATCTTGTGAAAAATAAATGAAAAGGTCATCGTTCGAGTGAGAATCGAACCCAAGCCGTCTCCGTGGCCAGCAGGTGTTCTACCACAGAGCCGCTCCATTGCTGGAACTGCACTGAAATTAACTTTAATGCTTCACCGAGAGCAGGCTGGCGCTTGTGCTTGGACAATGAAATTAATTAAGCATTCCAAGATGTCATTTTGATTTAAATAGACAACGCGGGTGCAGCGCTATGCCTAGACACAATGTACGCATTTTTCAAAGTTACCAGCTTTGTAGTAGATTGCGCTTTCTGGCAATTTTTCCGCGCACTACAGGTATTCAGAATTCAGTACTGGTATAAAACGCGATCGCTGAGCTTTTTTTTTTTTTACTCTTCGCGGACTGTTTTTATTTTAAAGCACGCTAACACGCGGAATCTTGCGAAACCACCTGGAACGCCACCGACTCTAGAAGTTAGAGCCGCACATTGTCTTCACTGGCGTATGGCATGTTTATTTTTCGTTATATTTTATTATTTTGACTAGCACTTGGACACGCACGACTTTCATGGTGCTAGAACAGGCGACGTGATAACACACCTCATTGGGATATTAGCACATACAACTTGAATCAAAGCGACAAGAGCACATCAAACACAGTAATTTGTAAACACAGATAATAAAGAAGCTCTTTACAGAAGATGTGAAAATAGGTAGAGGATAAAAAATCAGAAACGCTACGAGTGCAGAAAACAAAAAAAGAAAATTGCACAGTGCAATTACGTCGCGCCATATCTCGTCCTGGCGGCGAGATCACGCAAAGCGAGACCTCTGGGCAAGAGCGTGCAGATCGCTTTTCACACCCGCAATTCTAGCCGCCTTACGTAAGTGCCAGGGGCAAGCGATGCGATGCGAGCATTGCAAGTATTCTAAAGATCGCGAGGCCTTACCGATCGATCGCTTGCGTGCAACGGAAAGGCTCACATCTTTGACAGTGATAACACATTCCGCCCTCTTTCTGTTTTATTTTCAGTAATTTATTTTTCTCTTTGCAATATAGGCTAGACACCTGTTGTGAGTCTAGTTCACCTCACTCCACTTCGTTCAATTCCTTGCTCTTCTCCTCTCGTGCCTCATGACCACGGAAGCAAGAGAGTATGGCAGATCGTTTGAACCCTAATGAAACGAAGGTATATTCGTGGTCTTTAAAAAGCTTCTTATGTAGTAGTTTGCCATCAAATAGAGCATTTGGGAAAGCTGGGTGTGCCACCGTAGCCGCAGTAAACGTCCGGAGTAGACGCAGATGTAGATCCTTAGAATGTTACTTCACACTCATCCCGGGGTACTGGCGTCGCATTGGGTAATTAAAACACCAACATTATTGCACAGGAAAGAGAATAACTTTTCTTTCGTTAATAAAAATTCTTTCGGTTAGAAATACTCTAAAAATTAGCTATAAAAGTAAGGAGACGGCACATTTGCCCTTTGAGAGTAATACGTGATCTTAGAATAAAATAACATTACTGGGACAAGTTTGCTGAAAAAAAAAAATAAGGAGTACTTAACGTTTCGGGAAAATTTGGGGGGTTGGAGGGCAAGAGAAAATGTCTGCGAACCTGGTGTCTATTGAATGGTGCAGTACTTCTTTCTCTTGCATGAGGCAATGCTCCAACCTGACTGTTACCATTCTTCATACCTGAAATCGGACCTTCATCCACGTGTCTTGCACTGCAACACTTGACTTACAACAACAATGGTCATGCGTTCATAACCACGCACGAATGAAATGTGGCACCGTGAAGTCACAAGTCTCCTTCATAAAACATGAGATTGCCATATGGATAGCGACTGCTTGTCGACAAGCCCACGATCGGGAAAACAACACTTATTAGAAAAATGGCGCATATCAATACGCTTGCGACCGGCGCACATTCGACGGTCAAATTTTCACGCTCGCCGGCGCTGGGTTTTCTGCGTACGACGCCGCCGAAATCTGTTAGTGCAGCTCACCTTAGAATAGGAAACATGGAGCAAAATCAAATCGACTTATGCGGATGTCTCTTTTTATACATGGCCTCCTTAAACCTGTTATTCTTCGGCAACAGATCAGAAATTCCTCTAGTGCATCATCTTGTCTACCATATCAACAAAGTATGCAGGGTAATACTAATAATATCTTTAGTTTTACGTGCCGGAACGTGCTATGATGAGACACGCCTTAGTGGAAGGCTCCGAAAATTTCGACAATGTGGCGTTCTTTAACACGCACTCACATCGCGCAGTATACGGTCCTGGAGCATGTCGCCTCCATCGAACACGGAGGCGACGTGGAGATGTCAATATACCTACTCCTCCAGATCGCCGTATTAGTCTATCGAAATGCGACCGCCGCGGCCGGGATCGAGCTAGCGACCTTTGTGTGAGCACCCGAGCGCATAACCACAGTGCCATCGCGTCGGACAAACCAAGGACGGCGCCAAACTAGCTCCGTGCAAATGAAACTTGAATGATTGTATCTCTATACAATTATTCAGTTTTTTAGCAAACTGCCCATTTCGTTCCTTGTTTGTGTCCCGTCTGCTACGCAGTTTGCTAGAAGATGAAACCTTACCAACTCGTCCAGCTTTCGACGCTTGTTACACAAATTATTCAGTTGCCGTATATACGGGCTAGGTTAATTAGCCTTGCAGTCTACGCATCGCTGACGCGAAGGGGAAAAGGTAGTCACTTCTTGCATTAGACGAAAGAAGTATGGGCACCTTCAAAGCCGCGGTGAGCAGCAGCTTCACTGAGAGACGCGATGATGACAGCTATAAGAGGACGTCAACTTTTGATGAGACCTCGCGAGAAATAAAATTTCGTAATCTTAGCTGATAATCATTGAGGGGGGTGACGCGCTAAAAGGACGACGTAGAAAAAAATTCGACAGATCCCACGTGCCGTGGTAATCGATGTTATGCAAAATACGCGCGGGATGGTTACTGTAGCCTAATATTCACATTGAGTGAAACGTTACGGAATGACGCTAGAGAAATGTGGAAGTGGTATACGCACACTGAAATGTTGAAGAGTTGCATGTGGAATATATCGCCAGTTCACAGTGTCGCAACGATGCCAACAGCAACATGGGTGTTACCAACACCAGGCGCGGTTAGTTGGTATGTAGTGCTTATATTCTTCAATACTGGATAGCGCGAATCCGAACAAGACAAAGAAGGAACACAGATTGGCACGACAGGCGTTACTCGCAACTAATCTTCATTCAGGAAAGTTTCCCTAGATATATTCACAGCCGAGTGGAATGCGCAGGCACGTTACAGTCATAGTTGCAGCTGTTACACTTGTTGTGCTTATCATCATCAGCCTGTCTACGCCCACTGCAGGGCAAAGGCCTCTCCCATGTTCCGCCAATCAACCCGATCCTGTGCTTTCTGCTGCCACGTTACACCTGCAAACTTCTTAATCTCATCTACCCACCTAATTTTCTGTCTCCCCCTCGCGCGTTTGCCATCTCTTGGAATCCAGTCAGTTACCCTTAATGACCACCGGTTATCCTGCCGACGTGCTACGTGCCCGGCCCATATCCATTTCTTCTTCTTGATTTCAACTATGATGTCCTTTACGCCCGTTTGTTCCCTGACCCACTCTGCTCTCTTCCTGTCTCTTAAGGTTACACCTATCATTTTCCTTTCCATCGCTCGCTGCGTCGTCCTCAATTTATGTTGAACCCTCTTTGTAAGTCTCCAGGTTTCTGCTCCGTAGGTAAGTACCGGTAAGATGCAGCTGTTATATACCTTCATCTTCAGGGATAGTGGTAGATTACCATTCATGATTTGATAATGCTTGCCGAATGAGCCCCAACCCATCCTTATTCTTCTAGTTATTTCACTCTCATGGTTCGGCTCCGCGGTTACTACCTGCTTATACTTTTCCCTTAAGACGGAGAACGCACGCACGCACGCACGCACGCATGAACCCAGGTGCATGTTTGGAAAGGGTTCTTGGCAGTTCTTGAACAAGGTCTTGATTACCGTGATCAGTGAGCCCTAGCAGCTGGACCAGACTTCTTATACGGATCCGTTCGTGATCGCGGCTACGAGGGGTGTAAATGCAATGAAGTGCAAGGTATAGTACAGCTGGTGGAAATCCTGGATGCCTCTTACGATGAAATGATCTATGATACCTCCTGTCGTGGACGTGGCAGCGAGGTATTTTCATGCCCTGTCCACATCCAAGCCGTCTTTCACGCAGTATAAGGACAAGGTGTTGTTGGGTTCTGACAATTCAATGTCGAAGTCACCGGTAATGATGAGAGGCCTGGTTCTCTCGGCAGATTTATTGTAGTAAGCATTGATCCTCGTTTTTGCGTAATCGATGTGTCCCACGTTGCGGACCACGTGGACGAGTGGATTACGCCAGGGCTATTCTGTCTTCAGCTTCCTCACTTTCCTCGCGTCCGCCGCGGTGGTGTAGCGGTTACGATGCTCGGCTGCTGACCCGAAGGTTGCGGGTTCGATGCAGGCCGCGGCGTTTGAATTTCGATGGAGGCAAAATGCTAGATTTTTGTGTACTGTGCGATCTCTGCACAAGTCTAAGAACGCCAGATGTTCATAATTTCCGGAGCCCTTCACTACGGCGTCTCTCAAAATCATATCGTGGTTTGGGACATAAAACGCCAACAATTTTATTATTATCACTTTCCTTGCGTGTCAATGTGTGAGTGTTCGCGGTTACTATGTTGGTTGAGTCTCTGTATAACCTGTGGCACATAACCGCAAAACATGAACTCTGGTATGCGCCACACGTGACTGAGAGAAGAGGTTTCATGACGTTTCCTGAAGGTACCATATAGGTAATGAGGAACGCCATAGCAGAGACTTCCACCTCAATTTTGACTTGTGGTTGCTCAACGTGTACATAAATATAAGTACGCAAGTGTTCTTGCCATTTGCAAGTATGGAATTGCGGCCGCCGTAGCAGTAAACTGAATCCACTTCAACATCATCAGCGCCACAATTTATTAACGAAGATAAGTGGGCTTCCTGTTCATGCCTTTTATCGCGATATCAATTATATCGATGCTCTCCACCAGATTTGCATCGTCATTTTTTGTTAAGAAAGGTGGTTCTCGCATCCTAGCCAAACAGCCCATTTTATTGCTTTCTGACCAGCCCGATTGCATCTCCTTCTCGACATTAAGGATTTGTGGCATTGTTTGTAATACCTAAAGCAAGGATTATTTGTTCTGGTCATCTCCTGATCTTGCTTATTCGCAAGAAATCCCCAATGGCGGTCTCAGGGTCCAACCGAAGAATTCTGCGCATGTACGGCACTGAACAAATACAAGAAACTAGTGGCCCCTCTTGAAACAATAAGTTTCCAGCAAAGAGTTCGTGTAACAGCTGTAAGCAGAGAACAGTAGCGTAACATACCAAGGTTGTTATTTCAGGGTCCAAACAAGAGTGTTCACGAATGATACAGGAAATATGAAACCGTTGGGTTACATATAATGAGGTGGCCATCCGGCAACAATTACGTGACACTTGGGGCAGGAATTTGCGCAACTAGGAGCCCTTTCGGTGTTTGCTAAACTCTTTTATTCGACATGACTGGAGATTCACGCGATTAGAAAAAGAGGAACGACTTCATCCCCGGTTAGCATTGGTCACTTCTTGCGGCCCAGTGGGTTGACAAAATCACCGTCTATGGCAGCAGCTTCGTTGGGCGCCATAATGATGACAGCTGAAAAGAAAGCACATCGGGGAACAGTTTTGTGTAAGTACGACTTTATGCATGAAGACACCTTGGTGTCCTGCTTCTACATCGGTGCTGACTTCTTAAGACATTTGACATTTTCTAGCCCATGAAATAACAAAAGCAACTGACATGACAGCCAAAGCTTCCGAAACGCATGCGTAGGCCTAAAGTTGGTTATACGAGTCAAAAAACAAGTCGCACTCTTTAGACCAGGGTCAATACCACCTCACATTCACGCGGGCACTGAGAAACGCAGTGAGCTGAATCGTAACAGGGATGTCATTCTCGTTGTGTCCTAATGGCGTTCATCCGTGGTTCGGCTTCCAAATTTCCAAGTGGCAATTAACTTTTTGCAAGAAGGACTTCGATTCTCCCATTTGCGCCGGCCACTTGTATCCACTCGTTAAAAGTAAATAATTTATATATTGAATTACTGGCACATTTCATAACTACCATCAACTTGAAATATCTCCCACTGCAGAAAATCAATTATTTTTACTTTCCTTAGCTTTGAGGATTTTCGGACACATTTTTAAAACGTCCACTATACATTTTATATAATCGCAACCAAAAATATTTACCTATTGCGACAGCAACAGCGACAATAAAGTTGATGCCCAGTGAGCGGTTCATTTTGAAATTCTGAAAAAGTTTTTGAGCATTAGCAAACATACGGAGGCAGAACATCGCTTTACTACAATATATTTCTCACTTCCCTCTTTTCAGCTGACCTTTTATATTATACTGAAGGGTAGGGGATCGCTGTATCTGGTTCCATTTGAAGTCACATACAATGAAACATGTCTGTCTGATTTTTGTATATCTGCAACTTCCAGTGTGTAGGTGTCACTAATACTATTGAAATGTCTTCTACATATGCAATTTGCAATTGGGCTGAGTTGTTCTTTGGCATCAATTTTATTTTATTATCAATAGGTCTATTGATGTCATAGGGCCGGCACTGCTGCCCTACACAATGCGAAATCCGGTGTCATCGCCCTATCAAAAACTTCTGCGGCGCCATGGAAGCAGCAGTGAAGAGTTTAAGATATCATACGTTGTTAACCAACCTGAGTACTCCGTTTTACATTATCATAACCTCAAATAGAGGATGTTGCTATGAAAGAAATGCAGAAAAGCGAACACGTGCTCCGTTGCACATGAAGTCGCTGAAATATATAAATACGCAAATCAGTCACTGCCAATAATGCTTAATGCCTACTGGCACGGGCGACGGCCAAGCCTGTAGCTTGTAGCACAGGATGTGCCAACCCGTATTATACTATCGACAGTTTTCTTTCCTATTCTCCGTAAAAGGAACAGTTGTCAGGTGCTCCGAGTGCCGCTGTCTATATAGCCTTCTGCGAACTGCCTTTTCTTCCACCATATTTTGAATAATGCTTGTTTTAATGCATGATTTCTGGTTGAACAATACCAGTAGGTGTGGTGCGAGATCACATTGTGGGCATAAGTTTCCTTCATCGGAAGTAGTTGCAACATTGCTTCCCAAAACAAACAATTCTATTACCTGCTACCTAACACTGTTAGCGCTCTTTACATGCAAAGCATGTGTAATTGGATAACATGTAAGCTGATATGATGGCACAGCTTTAAATAACGTTTTTACGAAAAAGTCTCGTAGGCATTAATTTTTCATAAGCTCAGATATTCACTGCATATATCAGGAACATTTCTTAGCTTTTAGTAAGGGTTATACATAAACGACTTGCCGAAGCGTTCTTTCGCATGTAATGTCGATGCGCTTTGTCGTCTAGTATGAAGCTGCTTGAGGAAGAATCATTTCGTGAGTCCTCCGAAGAATCGACAAAGAAAAGAAGAACCGCACACATAACTATCGCGTTCACTGAAGCAGAACTTTGTCGTGTACGAACTGCTCACCGAGCTTGCGTAAAGACCACGAGAACTAGATCCTGTTATTTAATTTAAGGTGATCCCTTTAGCATCCGATGAACAAAAAAATACTAGGTACTCAACATGTCCACATTGTTTTGGAAAAAATTGAAGCTAAAATCGATTCAGCCTTTCCAGTCAGAATAGTATGAACACATGAAAGCGAAATAGGACTTTTAAAGGTGCCCGTACTTTTAAACCTATGTTCAAATGCGCAGAAATAGAAGAGCATCAGCATGAAATAACTGTGATTTTTATCTGCACAGGAAAACGAAAAGAAAAGGGGAGCGGTGACGAATGTAGGGAAGGGTGTTTTAACTGCACTAACGTGAAACCTTTAGAGAAGCGAAGCATGCAGTGTGCGCCGGTGTTTCCCACAGCAAAATCACTGCTAATGGACAATGCGAGTCAGGAAGAAAGATTAGACATAGACCCGCAGGCTGCTTTTAGTTAATGTGCACGCTGCGAATCTTTATTGTTCAACTACGCATAAGGGAAATCGCCAACCGGCACTACACTGCAGGTCAAGATCCAATGCCTATATTTACGGGATGACCTGTGAACGGTTTGCAGCGCGATCAGTCGGTTTTTTCAATCAAGAAACTCGCTAGCAGACGCTGCCTGCGTCGATGTTGTCTGTTGCGGAAGAGAGCGCGTACTCGTTAATTGCGAGCTGATAGTTCAGCATAAATCATTTTCATGATGCCATTCATTCCGTCACAACTGCATTTCCGAACGCCCCTGTTATTTTATTTGGTGATTTCAGCTTCCCTGGGACAACATGGTCTGATATAGCACTAACTGCATCAAAACACAACGCTGAAAGTGACTTCTTAAACTGTTGTCTAACATTTGGGCTATCACTACTTATCTCTAAGCCGACACGTCAAGCAGAACACTCATTCAACATATTAGACCTTTTGCTGACGTCTCACCCAGACAAATTTAGTACAGTGTCACATTTATCTGACATCAGTGATCATTGCGTTCTTCACACATCCTTTCAATGCTATCTACCTAATCCCCCAAAAATTAAGCGAACAATAGCATTATACGATAGGGGCAACTACGCGGCTATAAATGATGAACTAGCAGCTTTCTCTCAATCCTTTTTAATCGATTTTTTCTTGCGCCCTGTAGAAACAAACTGGCACCTATTTAAAACCAAACTGCAGCACCTGATAAAAACTTACATTCCCACTGTCACCATAACCATACGGTCAACATCCCCATGGTTCAACACCTCACTAAAACGCCTTAAAAATAAAAAGAAGCGCCAGTTCCGATCCGCTAAGATTTCAGACACTGAGAGCGCATGGGAGAAATACAAGACAACCGAAAAGCTTTTTGATTCACTCGCAGCTAAAGCCAAACGTTCATTCTACTCTTTTACCTTAACTGACATGCTTCGAAAAAATTCTAAACAATTCTGAAAAACGATTAACCCGTCATCCACTGCCCCCTGATCAAACATAACACTACGAGACGAACATAATGTTTTAATCCCTGAGCACTATGCCGCACATGTAATAAATGAAACCTTCTGTTCTGTATTCACCATAGAACCTGACGATGACCTTCCCAGTGCCCTTTCTGTACGCCTCCCGGTTATGTCCAAAATCACATTTCATGCCAGTGGTATTGCAAAAATAATCGATTCATTAAATACGTCTTCATCAATGGGTATAGATGGAATTAACACCAAGATACTGAAGAACACCAAAGTTGTAACAAGTGTGATTTTGTGCAACATTTTTCAGCAGTCACTCTCATCTGGAGTGGTGCCACAAGACTGGAAGGTAGGCAAGGTCATTCCCATCCCAAAGAAAGGTAGCTCGCATTCACCCAAAAACGATCGTCCCATTTCGCTCACAAGTATATGCTCTAAAATAATGGAACACGTAATCTATTCCCACATAATTAACTTCCTCGTACCTCTTCATTTTTAAATAAAAACCAACATGGTTTTCAGAAAGGTGTCTCTTGTGACACACAACTAGCTCTGTTTACTAACGATATTAGCACTAGCGTTGATGTAAATATACCAGTAGACGCACTTTTTTTGGATTTCGAGAAAGAATTTGACGAAGTTCCTCATAAACGCTTGTTTTTAAAACTTTCCAGTCCTAATCTTGACCAGTTAGTTTTTAATTGGATTTGTGACTTTTAACTAACCGCCAGCAGTTCGTTTGCGCCAATAATCTCTCTTCCTCTTTACGTCCTGTTATTTCAGGCGTGCCTCAGGGCACGGTTCTGGGTCCACTGCTTTTGCTAATATATATGAACGACTTGCCAAAAACCTTTCTTCTAACATCAGACTTTTCTCAGATGATTGTGTCGTTTATCGCCCGATTAACAACTCATCAGATGTCCATGAACTGCAATCCGACCTTCATAAAATCGAAATATGGTGTAAGAAATGGTTAATGTCCCTAAACACAAACAAACCATCACTAGTCTCTTTTCATCGCCGACAATACTACCCAGCTCCAAGATACCTTAGTAATAACACGGAAATTTCATCTCCAACTTCATACAAGTATTTAGGTGTTCATTTGTCTTCTGACATAACATGGTCTCTTCACATAACGCACGTCACCAACGAAGCTAAGCGCGCTCTTGGCTGTCTACGTCGAAACCTTCATCTGGCTCCTACCCCTGTGAAACTACTCGCATATCAGACACTAATCAGACCCAAACTTGAATATGCATGCGCTGTTTGGGACCCTCACCAAACTAACAACATTAAAACACTTGAAACTGTGCAAAACCGAGCAGCAAGATTCATCTGATCACATTATTCATACCAGTCAAGCGTAACCGAACTTAAACGTCGCGCTAACCTCGCTATCCTTTCATTACGCCGCCGTATCGCTCGTCTTTGCCTGTTTTTCAAGTTTTATCATGCATCACCTCGTACTCCCGCCATCAAGCCAACCCATCGTCATTCAGACCGCATCAACCACGGGAATGCTGTGTACCCGCCATCTCCTCACGCCACTGCGCACATTTCATCCTTTTTTGCCAAGACAGCACAAGATTGGAATGGCCTGCCTCCTGACGTTGTGCACCACTCCAGTGTCATCACCTTCAAAGCAGCAATTGAGCATCTACTCAATCTATTGTAAAAGCCCACCCCTCATGTAAAACCCCTTCACTGGGGCCTTTGAGGTATTATAAATAAATAAATAAATAAATTCATCGCAGGAAGAGCGTTTCCTTTGTCAATGCGCGCCGTTCACTCTCTCTCTCGCCACACGGCGATCGCTGAGGCGGTGGCGCCCTCTCTAGCACTCAAGCAAATGGACCGTCTCGACGACACGTCGAGCCCCTAAGGTGCTTCGCCCCTAACACAGCTTCACATTGTAAACGCGTATCTTCTAAGATAGAAGTGTAGTGCATTTCATCTGCTGTGAACATAACAGAGTTCATACGGCGATAGCGGCATGAAGTCATTTAATCACCACCAATTTGGCTGAAGCTCCTCAGAGATTTGGGAGATACGTCTAGGTGCTATTGCAGACGGGCTCCAACCTTCTTAATAGGCCCAACAGGAATAGCCTTGTCATTCATGCAGAGTGAAATAAAAAGAAACCGTGCTATGGTGGTCAGCAATTAAGGCCTATTTAAATGTTTAAATTAAAATTCTTCCACTCTGACAGCCCCACATACCATTTAGTACTCGCAGCGAATTCCTCGGGACGCGTTTTGCAGTATAATCATTGTCGAAAAGAAGAAACTTGATTGTTAACGTTACAGATCCGCTCACATAATGGAACAAGCACTGTGTCGCAATATTCTTCGCAGAAAATGTTTCATTGCCAGTCGCTAATGAATATGTCACGTTCATACAAGCTGTTCGGAGGGGTTACCTTATATGAAATCTAATATTATTCTTAATATAAGAGAAAGACAGCCAGCTGTTTTACTGATATTTGCAAGATCACTGCAGCCCTGTAGGGCTGCGGGCGTATTGCCGTTGTTTACTGCGCTAGCGAAATCTTTTGTAAACTGGAAATTCTTCAGGCTTGCATAGATGTTTTTGGTATTATTGACTTAGTATTAAATAGGCGACATAACGCAGAACCTATTTATAAAGTCTATATATTTTGTTTTTCATCTCAATGTTGAAAAGGCCATACTAGGATACTGAAGAGCTTCACATGAGTTACCAATTCTGTATGTGCCGAGGTAACAAGCATGAAGACAAGGGCGGACAAAGAGAGAGAGAGAGGCATATACAGACGGTGCCACTTCCAGCAATGTTTTCCTCCTCCTCCTCAATTTTTATTGCGGGAAAACAAAAACGGATGCTATTTACCCAGACAGCTCGGTCACATTTTATTGCAGCTCCTTTTTGTGATAATGATATTGACACCACACTCACGCAGCAATCACGTGCTTGAACAATATTGTTTGCCTAGATTAATATTCTAGTCCGCTTATCGCGACTCCTGGTGATTGATCACAGTGGACGCGCTAAAATCCGGTAAGACTTGCAATATCGGTGATGAACTGGTAGGCAACCTTCTCTGTCATTCCAAGCAATGTTTATTACGAATATTATTTACACACAACATTATAAATGGGTTACAATACAACACGCAACAGAACAAGAAAAAAGTGCGTACAGTGAAACTGCGAACAAAACGGCTAAAAAGGGTTCATATAGTTAGTATTTAAACGGTAAGACTGTGAAGGTGTATAAGTCTTAAAAGCATGCAGTTGCTTCTCAGGTTAGAAATGTTTCCGCAACTATTTACTATAGCTCCGCAGAGGCGGCTTATGCAAAGCCGTTCTATTGTCCGCACTTAGGTCCTTGAACACAACCTGCTGCAGAAACTCTATTAATTTCTCATCACATCATTTAAGCATTGCTCAGTTTGGCCCAGTTGTTTCTTGCGGCATAACAGGGGGATATAGCAAATTACTCCCTCCTGGCATTCGAGGTACTTGCCCTCACGTTTAATGGTGCAGGCTGGTGCTTTCAGGAGTGAGTGGTTTGTCATTCTGCAGTCTATACCGCTTCAAAGAGGCAGAGCGGACCACATTTACATCAGCTATGGACATTCAGTATTGCATATACCTTCTCCTTTGCTCAAGATCACTGTTGATCCACTAGGCGGGTTCGCAATTTTTTTAATATTGTTTCAGCCACAGAAACCGCTACAGCTTGCGGATAGCCTGCGTGCTCCAGACGCTAGACTCTTTTTCTAAAACTCTCCACTACACAATGGTGAGAGGACTTTCGAAAAACGTTAGTCAATCAGTGGTTGGCAACGCTACGTTTTGCAAGCTTCGAATGACGAGAGCTAAAGTAGCGGTGTGCTTGCGCTAGGCTCGTACTGCCAGCAGACATAGCTGATTGAAAAGAATTCTCGTATATCTAAAAACCTTATGGAGGTCGCGGTGGTGGTGCAGCGGTTACGGTGATCGGCTGCTCAACGGAAGGTTGTGGGTTCGATCCCGACCGCGTGGTCACATTTCAATGGAGGCGAAATTGCTAGAGGCCCGTGCACTGTACGATGCCAGTACACGTGAAAGAACCCCCGGTGGTCTAAATTTCCGGAGCCCTCCACTACGGCGTCCCTCATAATCGTATTGTGGTTTTGGGCCGTAAAAACTGAGATATTAATATTAAACCCTTATGGACGGTCCGCGCAAAAGTCATTGAGTCACTTCAGTGGCTGATAAAATATGTGTAAAAGTTTTCAAAACTTTGCTGAATACAAGGTTGGCGTCACTGGGCTTCTTGTCGGCCAGAGTTCATGGCGCACGGGGTGGCGTCTTTGGGCAAATTCAGAAGCCAGCGCAAAGGATACCGAAGCCATGCGCAAGCGGAGGGATTGGGATATGCTTCCCAAAATATGTCGGGGAAAAATGTGCTGTAGTGGTCGGAAGAGAGAAAGAGCTTGCATGTATAGATAACCAATCAGGCAGTCTTATCTTGGGCAAATTGATCTGCTGGCTTTGAGAAGTTCTATGGAGCCTAGCATTGTGATTAAGGAACGCCAGCCAACCTCGCTGTTAAGATCATCGTTTTCGACGGTAGGTCAGTGACCATGGACTATGCATAAAAGTCCTAATTCACTTACTAGGACTTTTAAAAGCCCTAGTTATCTGCATTTATCGCAACCACGCTCCTTCAACGTAGTAATCTCTGCTATCACGCTTGCCATTATTTACCGCAAATTATTACAAATGCGAAGAATTAGTGTGTAAGCATTAGCATTGCCGACAACTACACATTATATAGGTTGAAAATATTCAGTTTGAGCCAGCAAAGTTTTTAGACCGAATAAAAAATCGGCTGCAAAAGAAGTTCGGTTATAATACTTATTTGAGTCAGCTAAACCGCACGTGCTTGAGGCAGATGTGAAACGGCAGCATCTGTGTTCAATACTCTTCAATTTGCAACCAGGTATATTGAATATTTTTCCAAACACCGACTGTGCCTGTTTCGAAAAAAACGCAAAAGCTCTTGTCGCGTCGCAAAATGAGACCTGCTTTTAAACTCAGATTTGCTGCGCTAGGCTGACTGAAGTAACCATCTTGAACACATACTCCTCTAACGAAAAATCACGTTCCTTCGTTTTGACAACATGCCGCCTAATTCTCATCCCTTCCTAGTTGAATAAAAATCTCTAGCTTTGATGACGGTCTACTTACGGTATTTCTGTAATGCTGAATTCCTACTCTGACTTTCATTGGAAAATGAAGGTGTGTGGGATTGTACGCGCGACGCGTATAATTGAGTGCATTCTAAAACGTGCCCGAGTGCGAGCAATATGTTTAAATGAAGGATTAAGATATGTATTAAAGTCGACGTGTTTCACCGAAGGTGACGTTGCTGTGAACTAATAATTGCGCTCGCCGTTATCGTTCTACTGTGAGTGTTACTTTCATGCATGCGCACAAGTTCACCCAATAGAGATTTCCTTGTCGACCGGCCTGAGTGTTACTTTCTTTAACGTGAAAATTATGTGACAATATCAAATAATCTAGCAGCTAGGCAAGAGCCTTCAAGAAGCATTTATACGCTTTGGCGTTTTATTGTACACGAGCTGTGGCTAATCAGCCAGGCTTTATGGCCGTGACCTCATGAGCAGCGAGCCGTCATTCACCTCCCACCGATGCCTCCAATTCCGAGAATATCACTGGAGCTATTGCCGCGAGCGCGGACACCATCAGCTTCATTAGCGACCATCATAACAGCTGACAATAAGAAGTATGCAGTTTCATTACGAACCAGTTCCTAATTGCAATGTCCAAAATTACCTGCTTGCCAGGAGCAACTGATAATGTGTGTTCATAGATTCGATACTGAATAAATATTTCAGTATTGCAATGAAAATTTATTAGAATGAAAAAAAAAGTCAAAGTTTGTACTAAGCCGCGCCAGGCGTGCAACAGCGAAATTGGGCAACTGTGGCGACTAATCTGGTTGCTTTGAAGCCACTAGGTCGTTGTTAGGCTATAGCTTGGGGATGATAGATTGTTTCTACGTTGATTCTCTGCGCAGAGAGGTTCTAGTTAACCCACAGACAGTAACAGACCCGACACGGGTGCCAAAACTCCATAGAGGGAAACAACCTCGGAAACCAAGCGTTCGACCTCTCATAGATCTACGGGCACGTCGTCGTCGGCGTAAGCCTTCCAACGCTTCTGAGTCTTCTGGCAGCCTTTGTTGACTTTCTCGTTACCTGGATTTCTCTGTTTGTACGTACTCGGGGTCTTCGGCTCAACGCTGTCGCTTTTCAGCCATTTGTTGCTGCCGTGTTGTTTCCTTCTCCAATTTTAGCGGGCCAGTGATGAGTTGCAGGATTTGTCCAATTTCTGTGGCACATACACGTCTATTTATTTATTTATTTAAAGGTGCCTTACATGCCTTATTTGGAGCTTTGAGTAAGGGGGCGCCACAGAACAAACGAAAACAAAAGAAAACCGATACATGAGTGCGACAAAAGTCTTCAATAATAATGTGCTGGCAAGGCGGTGAAGCAAATAGAATTAAATGGCGAAGCAGTACTAAGAATACCCAGAAAAGAATGAAAAAATAATACTCATGGTTTCGAAACAAACGGCGCATTGGTCGCGTAAACAAAAAAAAAGAGCAGTATAAAATGCACGTTCCTTGAGCAGACATACAAACAACAAATCATAAAGTACAAAAGGCTGCTCGCGGAGCAGTGCTAAAATTAGGAGAAATACAACAGAGATACTGAGAAACATTCAGTAAAAAAAAGAAAGAAGGGAAATACAGTTTCATGGTAGCACACAACTTAGCATATTCCTCTCAAGAGGTAAAGAAAGGGGAGTAAAAAAATTCGGCAGATCCCACGCGACGTGTTTCTGTGTGTGCAGTAGCTGTGTGCGGATCGTGGGCTTTTCAAGCACGTCCACAACACTGGGGTTTAAAGGGGGACTTATGGTGCGACGTAACGTCAGTCCTCGTGTTACGGCAAATACGTTAGAGCACATACGTCAGTATTACCGAAACAAAATGCACATTACGGTGCAATGATGTGAGGCCATACGTAACATTCGTTTATGCATTCCTCCGGAGTCGAGCGATGCTTGAATATAGCCTGCTTAATCATAGGAATACAAATGAAATGTTTACTGGACTGCTATAAAGCAGAGCCAACACGGGGACCACAGACGTCAAACCGACATGACGCCTGCGTGGTAGGAGTAGATATGTAGTGTTTATTGTCTTCTTATAAAATTAGATAGCCAGCACCATCACAACGGACGTTGCATCAACATTACGCCTGCACAGGGTATTTATCCAAAGCACTTTGTAGACCTGCCGTGGCTCTGTAGTAGTATACCTGGCTGCCACGCAGAATGCTTGGGTTCGATTCATGCTGGTATCTGATTTTAGGGGCGAAGCTCTCTAAAGCGGCACCCGTTCTTCCCCGTCGTACTGCGTAATCAGTCTTAACGCTAGTACCAGATCTTGACCTCCAAGGTGGTGCCGGTGGTAGATTTCTGCTGTGCGTTGTTGAACAATAAAAAATTCGCAGCGTGCGCGTTAACTAAAAGCCGACTTCTTCTGTCTCTCGTTCCCCATTAGCAGCCATTGGCATGTTCCAGTTGGAAACCTTAGTAGAAGTGTAAGTGTTAGCTAAAAGCCGACTTCTTCTGTCTCTCATTCCCCATTAGCAGCCATTGTTTACCTCCAAGGTAGTGCCTGCTGAGATTTCTCCTGTGCGTGATTAAACAATAAAAATTCACAGCGTACATGTAAAATTAAAGTGAGCTGCAAGTCGCCATGACTCTCATCGACCCTTTAGTATAAACCGGCCCGATCTCACGTCGTTGATGATGTACTGGTCGTGAAGCTGCGCGACGCAGCCGCCAAGATCATGCCGTACGAGAGCTTCGCCCCACTCATCATCATTCACCCCGTGGATAAGTTTCCTCTTTGCATTCGTCGGGTGAACGCTGCCGATGTCGGTTTTCCTTAACGCTCTCGCATTTAAGTTGCCAATGTCTGTGCTCGCCGTTCCTGGGTAGATATAAACTGTCAATCACCTGTGGCGCAGACCCGCACACCAAGGCCCGTGGTAAACGGGTATGTGCCACACGTGTCTGGAGGAAAGGGTTTGCCGACGCACGCCATAGCATTTTCACGTTATTCATGTGATCACCAGACAGTCATATTCGACAAATCCTCTTACCCTCCCATGCAGATTTTGGTCTACACTAACTTTAGAAGGCGATCATGAGAGCGCCCAGACGTAGGCGACTAGATATATTGATAGATACATACTTAGGTAGAAATGTTCAAACTGCCTAGGGATCGCTAAGAAATGCTTCGCATTTAAAAAGAAAATAAAGAAAGATATTTTCATGGTAGCACTCAACTTGGCACATTCCTCACAAGAGGGAAAGAAAGGGGGGGAAATAAGAAAAGTTTGCATTACACGTTACAACGGAATGTATACCTTGATGAATGTGAACATTTCTTACGATCAGACCTGTAAGATTGATCAGGAGTTCCCTAAATTTATCATTATGGGCTTCCGCAACAGAACTGTTAGGCAGCGGATTCCATAAGCGAATAGCTCGTGGAAAAGCCGACAAGTTAAATACGTCAATGTTCCCATAGATTCGTTTATAACTGAAGTCGTTGTGAAGATGTCGTGATGTGCACGACGCGCGTACCAATGTCAAGTTTGATGGCTTCATTTGGTAAACATATCTATGGAACACAGACAAGGACATCTCAAATACTCTAGGGATGCTTCGCATCGATGATTCATAAATATAAAGACACGTTTGCAACTACGTTATATTAGCTAATTTTCCTAGGCAGACAAAATAGCAACATAAATGCGACCATCCCTCATAAAAACTTTTTTTCCTTGCCTTAGAGTAGCTGATGCCCTGCTATGGAAGTTAAAAAAAAAATGCTTGACACGTCTTTTGATGGTATGCAGCTCAGTAATTACCTCTGTCACCGTGCCTAATGTCCGTCTCTTTTAGAGGACTCGTACATTTCAGTGCATATATGTAATTAACTTGTCTAAGCTAGCCTCAACCGCCAAGGAAAGTACTTCCCTCAATCAGATAGACTTTATTACGAAAGGAGACACTGAGTGTCTAAGAAGGTGGTATCTCAGGCAGAACCAATCATTGTGGACATTGTTTATGGGAGCAGACAAATATTCGGAGCCATAGCATTCCCGGTCGAGCTAGGATAATGCAATTCCGAAAAAGAGAATAAAATACGTTATCCTTTAAACGTTCTATTTAGAAGATGTTACCGTTGCCGAATCAAATCTATGTGAGGTATCATTTAATTGATTGTTCTGACACTGGTACAGTGTCCGTATAATGTACTTTTATTCCGTATTTCGTTTGCCCTGTTACGTCACGCTTGAGGCACCACCCATGCCCGAAGCCGGGACGTTTTTCGAATTTGGCCAATGAAATGCGCTCGTAGCCGCTCATAGCTTGTTGAGCAAGACAAGTGCGCCAGTTGGCGTTTTTTACCTAGGAATTCTGCGGAAACCCCTGGTATTGTTTAGGTATTTTCAGGGGGGAAATTTAGCGGCTTTAGTGGCTTTCTGGCTGAGGGCCGCAAAGGGGCCGTATAACTTATTTATTTCGTCCGCGAGCGTGCTACAAAGCAACAACCGTACGTAAATGAAAATAAATTTGTTTTGTGAGCTTCTAGTGCTAAGGTTAATGAAGCGTATTGCGAAGTAAAAGCAAAACAAACGTGTTTTGAGAGTCGTAGCCACATGTGAGTCGCTTTTGCATCCAATCCAAGCCGCTTAAGGTAGCCGCTGTGATAAAAAGAGCAGATCGTCTCGGCGAGCCGTGTTTTCGGTTCAATCACCAATAATGCTGCGAAAAGAAAGTGATCGCAACTACCAGGGAGTATGTTCGTCGCAGAGGAATATCGGAAGCTGAGAGGAACAAGGAAAACATGGAATTCTAGCCGCAAGGTGAGTAAACAATTCCGAGCATGCCGTTATTGCGTTATGTTTACTTTGCTTTGGTTCTTAAAGGTAGCGAAAAAGAAAAAAAAGTGTTGTGAACTGGGGAAGCCCGTACTTCTATCGTCTAATATCTGGTAAGCAACACCTTTTGATTTCGTGAACAATAGTGCGTGAGCGAGCGTAATTACAGCGTACATGAAAGTGCACATTCAATTCTTTATCCTATGCATTTTACGTGCATTTCAGATGAATGGAACTTGCACGGAATACAATTGTTGCGTAAAACATTTTTGTTATCATGCACGCCACGGTGTTTCATTTGTAATGATATAACGAATAGATTTGATTGTAGCCGGCAAAGAACTGTATGATGTATACTGCATTGGTTTACCGCGTTGCGGCGAGAACTCTGAAGAAAAAAAGGGGGAAAATTTACGGGGCCACCTATCAGGCTGTTCCAGCATCTGCGGGCCTGTTTTTGGTGCGTGTTGCGAGAAGTGCTACGAATGTTTCGCCATGTTCCAAGATTGTTTTGTCACGTAAAGGAGGCTTAATTGTGGGATCTTAACGATGCTACTTGAAGTGCTTGTGGTTGTGATGGGAGAAGTGCGCGAATATCGTGTGTGGTGTGACGGAGCCGACATGGACAGATCGACACGGGAAGAAGCGCAGCGGCAAGACTTGGGCGAAGACGAAGATGACGATGGATTGTGCCACGAGGCCCCGAGTGGAAAAGAGTTGGCGGGTGGAATGACGTAGCTGAAGGTGGGCGCGAGAAGCGTGCGCGTGGAGTTGCGACGGCAGTGTTCGATCGAGCGGAAGGAACGTGGACGCTGGTCGTCAGCGTCACGGTCGGGTGTAGTCCCGAGTGCCTGGCAGAGCTCAAGGGTCGGAGTGGCCTGCTTCGCTTGGCCTCAACTTCGACGGCGAGTCCATGGAGCCAGCCGGGAGCTACCGCAGCCACCAGTAACACCGTCGGGTGTAGGCCCGAGTGTTTGGTTGTGGTCCCTTGCCCACACGTTCGAGTAGAAGACTGCGTGACTTGAGCGTCCACGGTCTTTGTTCCACGCCATCTCCGTCGAGGCATCCACGTCAGCGGTGCCCTGCTCTTCACCGAAATCCAGCGACAACGGCAGCACCGTGCTGACATATCTTCCACGTCTACGTGTCCCGCGTCGGCGCATAGAACTCACCGGTGAGACTGTCTCATTCATGCTAGGACTATACTTGTTCTTGTGTCTTCTTTGGTTTCGTGGGTTGTAAAGTGTCGTCTTATTATTAGTGTTCGATGTTGTGTGTGTTATGTTCGTGAGTTTCTCCATAAAGAAAAAGAAAACGAAAAACAGCCTCGCCTTTTTTCTGGAGAACGTTACTGTCTTCGACGCAACGTACTCTTTTCTCTTGCTCATTTTCAAGAATCCATCACAATGGCGCCCAACGTGGGCGAGGCTGATTTTTGTTTTTTTCTCAAGAGTAACGGTTGACATAACGACCGCGACATGGATTTGAGAGAACAAGTTAGTCTCGGTGAGAAGCTTGGTTTGTCGGGAGACGCGCTGCGATCGTGGATAGAAGAGCAAAATGCACGCGAACGGAATATCCGCGCTGAGGAACGCGATGCCCGGCGTGAGCAGGCCGAGCGCGAGGAACGTGCCAGTGAGGCAGAGTTGACTTTAGTGCGGGAAAAAGCAACTTTCGAGGAAAAAAAAGCAGCTCTCGAGGAGAGAAACTTGCAGCTTCGCATACGTCTGTTAGAGGCACAGAATGCTGCCGATGCTCGCGCACCCGTGGACGTTGAAAGTATCGGTGATATGAACCGAGTGACTCAGCAGCTAATATGTCCCCGTAGCTTTCTACCGCTCTTCGACGAGAAGAGAGACGACTTAGATGCGTATATTCGTCGATTTGAGGTGATCGCAAGAGGACAAGATTGGCCTAAGGACAAGTGGGCCACTGCTCTCAGCATGCTATTGGTGGGTGAAGCGTTGAAAGTATTTGGTCGACTGTCCCCGGAAGGCTCCTTAGATTATGAGAAGGCAAAGGCGGCCCTATTGCAGAGATTTCGATTTACTGCCGATGGATACCGGGAGAAATTCCGCTCCAGCAAGCCGGAGGACCTCGAAACTGGCCAACAATTTGCCGTTCGTCTGCAGGGTTATTTTGACCGGTGGGTCGAAATGTCGGAGACGCCAAAAACCTACGAGGGTATGCGAGACCTCTTAGTCTCAGAGCAGTTTCTGAAAAACTGTCACTTCAAGCTAGCAGTATTTCTAAAGGAGAGAAACTGCAAAACTCTGAAAGAGATGTCCGAGTCATGTGACCACTTCATGGAGGCGCAACAACAGCGTAATCTTGGACAGTTTCGGGAAGTGTTTGGAATCTCGTCTACAGCAGGGGAGAGTAGGCAGGGAAAGGAATCGTCCAAATCTTCTAAGATATCTTTCCTGTGTGACCGCGCCGGACATGACGCTTCTTCATGCCGAGCGAGGACCAAGCAGCCCTTTTGTCACGTTTGTCAGAAAGTCGGCCATCAAGTGAACAGTGACTGTAAGAAGAAGAGCGGGAAAGGCCAAGTTACGTGCGCAGTGGTTCCAGGCAAACGGGAACAAAGGCAAGAGAGGGAAGAGCTTACGACTGACCCGGTGGAGGAGTTCCTCGGCGTTTTTATGGGCGACGAGCAAGAGAAGGGACTCTGCACAACGAAGAAGAGGTCTATGCCAACATCCGCTGGGTGGGTTTTCGGAAAGAAGGTAACCGTACTACGTGACACAGGTAGCAATACTGCGATAGTGCAGCGGAGCTTGGTTCCTGACGGAGCTTTGACAGGAAGATGTGGTACCATCATCCTTGCGGACGGAACGTCCTACGAGCTTCCAGAAGCGTGGATACACCTGTCTTCGCCGTATTTTACAGGGCGTCTACTTGTCAAATGCATGGTACGTCCCCTGTATGAAGTGATTATAGGAAATATACCAGGGGCACGAGCACCTTACGATCCTGACCCGGAATGGACCTATAGGGAGGATCAGGAGCGCAACGCTAAGAAAGGACCCGAAGACTGCGGGGTACTGAGTCCCGTGAGTGTGGCAACAGCGAAAGGCAGAAAATCAAATTGCCAGTATGGGGAAGGAACAAGGTACTCTGCCATCACAAAAGAAGATCTTCGTGCTGCCCAAAGGGACGATCCATCGCTAAAGTCGTGTTTTGAACGAATCGATATGATTGGCCTTACTAAGTGGGGCACTCGAGAAGTGTTCTTTATGAAAGATGGATTACTTTATAGAGAGTGCATGCTTCGCAACGGGAAGAAGATCAAACAGGTTGTCTTACCAGTGTGTTTGCGTGCGTATGTTCTGAAGGAAGCCCATGACAGTCCTCTGGCCGGACATCAAGGAATGAAACGCACGAGCGACCGCTTGCAGGAGGCGTTTTATTGGCCCGGAATGCAGGCAGAAACAAAGCGGTTTGTTCTGTCATGCGACGTCTGCCAAAGGACGGTGCCTAAAGGACGACTAGCTAGGCTTCGCTAGGCCAGATGCCTATTATCGATACGCCCTTTGAGAGGGTGGGGATAGACATAGTAGGACCAATGCGACCATCCTCGTTGAAAGGCAACCGGTACATTTTGGTGCTAACAGATTTTTCGACGAGATATTCCGACGCTGTCGCGATACCATCTATTGATGCACCTACTGATGCAGATGGACTTCTTGAGATGTTTTCAAGGATTGGAATTCCCAAAGAAATACTTACAGACAGAGTCTCCTACTTCACGTCTAGTTTAATGCAGGAAGCCATGAAGGTTTTGTCTGACAAGATGATGACCACAACACCCTATCACCCCATGTGCAATGGTCTAGTGGAGCGCTTCAACGGAAGCCTGAAACAAATACTCCGAAAACTGTGTCATGAAAAACCTAGATCATGGGATCGGTATCTAGCACCCCTGCTTTTTGCATACCGGGAGGTTCCCCAAGCAAGTATGGGTTTCTCACCGCTCGAGCTTATCTATGGCCGATACGTACGAGGACCAATGTCAATAATGAAAGAGCTGTGGACGCAAGACGAAGTGAACCACGAGTTAAGGACAGCTTATCAGTACGTTCTGGATCTACGCGAACGTATTGAAGACACCCTGCACCTGGCCAATAAAAATTTGTTAACATCAAGGGAGTACCAGCGTCGATGCTACAACAAGAAAACAAAGAAGCGTGATCTAAAGGTTGGGGATCAGGCTCTTCTCCTTTTACCGACTACTCAAAACAAGCTTCTGCTCGAATGGAGAGGACCGTTTCCCGTTGTCGGCAAGAAAAACGACGTAGACTTCTTGCTTAACCTGGGAAACAAAGTCAAACGCTTTCACATTAACAGGCTAAAGAAATACTATGAACGTACTATGGTATCGAAGGACATGAACCTTGCTTTTATCGCCATTGAAGACGAAGCTTGTGACGTACAAGTACCATGCTTCAGTAACAAGCAAAATGATAGTTTGGCAAACTCAAACTCGCTGACACCGCCGTTACCGTCGTTGACACCGTACCTCGCTGACACCGACATCAGCCTTTAGCGTATCTACAGAAAGCGAGGTATTTGAACAGCAGAGTACTCCGTTGGAGCCTGTTGTTACAGGAATACACGTTCATTGTTAACTACATCAAAGGAACAGAGAACGTTTGGAGCAGACTACATGAGTCGCATCTAGATACGAGCGATAGTTTCGTTTTGTTGCACATTATGAGGTGTACTTAAAAACTGCAAGTGAAAAAAAATACTGACATGTGAATGTAGTTCTCGGTTGTGTTGTCACCTTGAACTGTACATTGGACGGTGAGATTTATCGTGCACTTAGCTGAAGTTTTGTTATAGGGCACAAAACTTTTAAAAGGGGGACTTGTGTGATGGGAGAAGTGCGCGAATATCGTGTGTGGTGTGACGGAGCCGACATGGACAGATCGACACGGGAAGAAGCGCAGCGGCAAGACTTGGGCGAAGGCGAAGATGACGATGGATTGTGCCACGAGGCCTCGAGTGGAAAAGAGTTGGCGGGTGGAATGACGTAGCTGAAGGTGGGCGCGAGAAGCGTGCGCGTGGAGTTGCGACGGCAGTGTTCGATCGAGCGGAAGGAACGTGGACGCTGGTCGTCAGCGTCACGGTCGGGTGTAGTCCCGAGTGCCTGGCAGAGCTCAAGGGTCGGAGTGGCCTGCTTCGCTTGGCCTCAACTTCGACGGCGAGTCCATGGAGCCAGCCGGGAGCTACCGCAGCCACCAGTAACACCGTCGGGTGTAGGCCCGAGTGTTTGGTTGTGGTCCCTTGCCCACACGTTCGAGTAGAAGACTGCGTGACTTGGGCGTCCACGGTCTTTGTTCCACGCCATCTCCGTCGAGGCATCCACGTCAGCGGTGCCCTGCTCTTCACCGAAATCCAGCGACAACGGCAGCACCGTGCTGACATATCTTCCACGTCTACGTGTCCCGCGTCGGCGCATAGAACTCACCGGTGAGACTGTCTCATTCATGCTAGGACTACACTTGTTCATGTGTCTTCTTTGGTTTCGTGGGTTGTAAAGTGTCGTCTTATTATTAGTGTTCGATGTTGTGTGTGTTATGTTCGTGAGTTTCTCCATAAAGAAAAAGAAAACGGAAAACAGCCTCGCCTTTTTTCTGGAGAACGTTACTGTCTTCGACGCAACGTACTCTTGTCTCTTGCTCATTTTCAAGAATCCATCACAGTGGTGAAGTTAGGAACAAGCGGAGTCAAATCAGGGTCGCATTTTCATGGAACAAAAATAAGTGAAACCAACACTTCAAATCTGTTTGAATTCTTGTGGTTGCGCACTGCTTTAAACGTATAAATAAAAAAAAACATGGTTGGATTTTTTTCTCCAGCTCAATGACAAATTTCGCTGCTTATCCGAATCAAACCGATGGAGCATCTATTTGGTTGCCTGTGCGTTCTTGCATTAGGTGGCCTGTAATACATTATGTCAATTTGTCTAGCTGCAGCATCCGGAGCTTGTCGATGGAGTGAGGGCCATGCATTCGGCTACCTAATGCATAACAGGCACCGTCTAACATCTCCTGACTGCCATTGGGACTGGAGTTCCCCTATCTTCACTGCTGCTGCAGCCACCCCGTCGGCTATGAGCATTACGACTTCTTGTCCTTTTTAACTTGTCTCCATTTTTGTTCCTTGTTTTGCGTTTCTTTACTTGCATATCATCTTTTCGGTGCGACAAGTGTAGTGCATAAGTCTTTTTAAATCGATACTCCACTTTTCTTGCGGCAGTGCGAGCACGTCTTCACAAGTTGATTTGACATGTGATCGTCAGCCTTCTAAAATGATGCACACAACACATATCACTTGGCGTCATTTCATGCGGCAAGCCTGTGCGCATAGCCTTTCTCTCCAGTGAAACTGGCACTGCAAGATTTCGTGGCAGTGCTTGCTCTTCATAAGTTGTTTGGCATGTGCTAGTCAGCTATCTGAAATGATATGCAGACCATGATTGACTGTACACCAAAAGACTGTTGTAGGAATGTGTATGACACAAGTGTTTTTACAAGTTGCACTAAAGGATGATATGCCTGTTTGCCACTCACAGGAGGTACTTGTACACTGAGCGAAATACTCACAAACTCTACTATCTGCGTCCTTTTTGAAACTGCCGTTGACTTTTGTGTGGGTAGCAGCTGTCAATCCTTTTGCAAATTTATGTCCTCGAAAACCAAACATATACCTTTGTTTCAGACATATAAGCCAGTTACATTGCAACACGCATTTTACGTTTATGTAATGTTGACGCTACATCTGTAAGAAGAAACTTCGCTGTTGCTATTCAGGAAAGCATCCCGTCAATTGCACAGGTGTGTTTTGCACACTGTATACATCGCTTTGCCTTGCTGCTTCATGTAATACTATTGCTGTGCAACTGTCCTTTCTTATAAACATTGACAAACTGCCATCTTGTTAGGGATACTATACTGCTCTGTAATATATCTGAAATGCGTAGCTGTGCACATAATTGCCCACGTACCTTGCGATTCGCATACTGTGCACATTTCATGTGTCCCTCTTTTTTTCATGCGGTAGGATCAGACGCAGCAATAAACAGAGACAACATGCGCCGAACTTAAACCAAAATTTGAGGTGTGCAGACATTGTTTACAGTACTCGTCCCTGCCACACGAGACCACAAAGGTGCTCCTTGAAACGCATATAACGCTTTTAGCAACGTAACATGTCCATAGTAGAAAAGCATGCTGATGTTATCTATATTTGCAATGTAGTAGTCAATAATTACCCATGCAGTACGATGTCACATTGTGCTTCCTTCAGCATGATGATTCTTGTAACTTGTGCATGTAATAAATGTCAGTAATGCTTTAAAAACATGACACTGGAGTTTCACAATGTACATTTATTTACAGAAAGTATATGTCGTCTTTGCATTGGGGTGAACACAAATAAATTCATTTTTTACAATGCTCTGTCTTGAAAAGAGTGCGTACCTTTTTTTTCACAAATGACCAGACTTCTGAATAAGCAAAATGTACTTGAAATGCCAGACGATCTGTTTCAGAATCTGTTGGCCCGTTCAAAACAAAAGGAACAGTGTTTTGGATGCGCAACAAAAGAGCACAGTGCCCACAAGGTGTGCATGGAGCAAAATGCAAGCCATGTGTCGCAATACAGAGGCTAGGAGATGAATACTTGGTGTGCACTCCCAGTCATAGAACCGATAAAGGTTGGAGTGTTCTTGATTAGAGGATGATCAGGTAGAAAAACAATACCAAACTCTTGCTTTCCAGTGAACTGGCTATAGCACTCATCTGCCGAGTACAGTGTGCGTTATACTGACAGTTACTAAATGAAAAGTTGCTATGAGCCGCCATATCAAAATGACCCAGCCATGTGTAGTCAAGTTCTGAGAAAGACCTCGTCTACAGCATGGAATGAAACCCTGCAGCAATTTATTATTGCAAGAATATTGAACTTCTAAACGGTTTATTCTACTTGTTAGGCAACTCACCATGATAGCTTAGCAGGTAAGAAGTCGCGCTGCTAAGCTTCATTCAGCACATGGGTTCCATTCCTGCTGACAGCGAACACGTTTCTGTGAGGGTCACATGCAGAGTCACTGCTATACTTATATTGAGATACACGTTAAAGAGCCACAGGTGGTCAAGATAATTTCAGAGTCGTCCACTGCAGCGTGGCTCCCAATCCTATCATGATTTTGGCATGAAAAACCCCGTATATTATCGTTACTTCTTAGGCGCATGCTTCTGAATAAAGTGGCACTTGCCTAGTGCTGTTGTCAGCGGTGCAGTTAGAAAAATAGCGGACTACCATTGCGGACAGCTTGTCCATGAATATATCTGCCCCGAATATGTCTTCCTTGTCTAAGCAGTGGTTGGGGGTCGACAATGTCATGCTCACTGTTGTCATCATCACTAAAATCATAAACATTTCTGTCACCTTCTGCAATGCAAAGGCAAGTGCAACACTGCACATGCTGCAGCGATGTGAGATGCACATTCTAATTCTTAATGGAGGGTACAGCACTGCTGAACGCAGCGAAACAGCTCCTCAATTGCCCAATACAACGCTTCATTACAGACTGCATTGCAGCAAGTGCGGTGTAGCACTTACATTCTTAACACTGTTTCTGAGAGGACAGCATTGGAGAGGTGTCAGGAGCCATGGTCCTGGTTTGTAGCCTCTGTCACCTGCACAAATACAAGTGGTGTGTTGTAAATACTACTTCAATGTAAGGGATTCACAAGGCTGGGCCACGCAAAGATAGCAGTGATAGAATGATCTACATGAGCTAATGCAACACTTCATTGGTCTGACTTACCCGTACTACGCGAAGCATGACTACTGCAAATAGGCTGTCATGACAATGTGAGTCATTTGACGATATTATAGAGTGGATAACCAATAGCTACAAGATGATACACATGCAACGAGCGACATCCTGTCAGTCAATTATCACAGTCACCATGTACCTGCGGTTAATCAAACAGGGCATTAACCATAGCGCGAGCAAATATTCCGTTAGCTCAAACTGTGAATATCCCAACTTTTAAAGACGATAGTCTTTCTTGGGGAACTTAAACGCAGAAATTTTGGTCTGTCTTTCTGTCTGTCCTTCTGTCTGTCCTTCTGTCTGTCTTTCTGTTTGTCGGCACGTCCCTCGATTCAGCCACTCGGCCAAAGTTGAACCACTTGCCCAAGGGCCAGCCATCGTGAACGGCTGACTAGGTTCATACTTGTGTAAATTGTTGATCAAAAAGCAAACATTACGCATATCTGAGGCGCAACATCACTAGGTAAATATTAGGCGGTGTGTTCCTTTAACAGAAAATACATAGATACACAATTTTAAAGACCTTGATGGTATATGCGTTTAACGTTGAGACAGTAACGCGTTTATTAAAAGATTGCCACAGCTGAAGCGATCAGCGGTCCAAGCCGAGCAAGCGCGAGCGCCAACAACAACCGTCTTCGTCTTCTTCTTTCGCAGGCGTTCTTGTCTGCGCCCTACCATGTTACAAATCACTCCCCCGCGGAAAAGGAGCCATCCTGGCGACCTAAGGAACAGGTACAACTGGTGGGTCATAATGCGGCTTCAGTCGATCGACGTGAACAGTCTCGCGGCCGCGACGACGGCGGTCCGTAGATGATTGAACAGGCTCAATCATATAGTTAACTGGGGATGCTTGACGTAGGACGCGGTAGGGGCCTTCGTACTTAGGCAGTAGCTTTGTGGAAAGGCCAGGAGCGGAGGAGGGAACGCGAAGCCACACCAACGTTCCAGGCGAATACGACTGAGGAGGCAGGTTTTCGTCGTGATGGTCCTTCTGGCCCTACTCGCCCTACAATGTTACAACCCTAGTTTCTTAAGGTGCGCTGAAAATGCGACTGCGCTGAAACTTGTCTTCCTCCGTGCCCTCTACACAAGCTCATGTTGTGTTTCGGTTTCGGTTCAGTATTGCATTGTACGAATGACAGGGGGCGCCGCTCTGGCATTCCTGTTTTACCCAGGCGACGTGTAAGTAAGAGAGTTGGTGGAGAGTACTCGTTGAGTGCGAACGTTTCTTCTCCTTCGGCGCATCGCGCCAAACAGCGTGTTCGGGCTGGCCGGCGTCCCCACCGGTCGCGTTTGTCACCGCCGGTCTTCGCCTGCCGCTGCGCCGGGACTACCAGCCCGCAACACAGCACTCGTGTTTCCCGACGTATTGCTAGATGGCGCCCATATCTCACGCAGCGCCTCTTCTATCGTCTTTAGACGACATTTGCAGCGAAGCACGCAGATACGCGGCCATTTTTTGTTCTGCTCACCGAGAGGCCAGAAGGTACGGCCGCGGCAATCCGTGCCCCTTCGAAGCGCTCTAGCAGCCGTGTTGTCCGCCAGACGTGGGCGTCGTAGTCTGACCCCAGACGCAGTGGTTCACGGCAGGATTCCCATATCTGCGTCGCAGATTTGACGAAAGCGTGAACACCTGTGAGCCACATTTCGCTACGCGGACATGCGCTCGACAGGATGGGAAAACCGATACTTACTAGCATGACAATGTGGACATAATGTCCCTTGCGGGGATAGAATGCCGCCTTGTGATGGTCACCCTTCGGTGCGATGATGGAAACATAGCCGTAGGAAACATTCAAGGCCCCCTTTTCATCCGGCGTCCGCGGGAAATGAACCCGCTTGTTACGGATCCCGGCGTGCCGATTACCTGCGCCACCACATCACACACAATCTGCTCACCGCATTTTGCATGATGACAATAGTAACCACGCTTCCAAACGAGGATTGAAAGCTGCCATTCGCGAAAAACAGGCTGAAGGCCACACAACACCCACAGGCTCCACAGACAGCGCAGCAGTCGCGCCCTCGCGCGCCTTCCTCGGCCACTTCATCGCACAACCACCGCACCTTCCTTTCTTCGGGCGAAAGTGAAGCCGAACTATTCCATCGAGTGGCATGTCGAGCGCGTCGTCGGGCCCCCACGATGCTGCCGAGCCACCGAGCGACCACCGCCAACAACACGAAAAAGCCTGTGACAAACACGCTGGCACCGCCATGTTTGCTATTCCGTCGAACGACGGGGCCACTCGCTGGCTGTTCCGCGCTTCGACGGAACCGATTCCATATATTTTAGCGTAATGAGCGCGTACTCGTAAATTGACGTCACCAAAACTTGGGCTTCCGACACGTCACTTGAGTGACAACTGAAACGACGAATCACGGGGAGCTAATGACGGCCGAAACGGAATACGGAACACGGAATAGCAGTTCATTATACGGCCGCAGTAGTACGACTGATAGTTCCTTTGCGTCCTTGTTTTCAAAGAACTGCAAACTTCAAAGAATATTTGCAGGAAAAGCCGGCAAAGTACGTATTCGGAAAGTGGAGTATATTATACAATTCAATCGCTACTTTATTTTAAAAGAACGTGTATAAACTGTAACTGCTGGCACAGCTTACGAGCACGTGAAGCAACCAAGACTACTTCACTTGTCGAGCTGCTCGCTTGTAAACTGTAAGTCTCAGGAAGCGATTACAGCTAAAGTATAGAAAATTCATCTTGCCATCTGGAACAACAGTAATTCATTCTAGTGCGAAACCACTTCAAACTGGGAAGCAGGCCTAATAAGAGCGCTCAAACACAGCAGTTTTAGCATTGTACTCCCGACAAGATACGTTCTTGCTGGCACTGATTGTGTTATGAGCAAGATATTGCATGACAAGTCAATGAGGAAATACCCGTACTAGGAGCCGAGGGTCGCACGTAAATGCACAATTCTAAGCTTGTTCTCAATTTCTAGATGTGAAGCATCTTATAGCGGAGTTCAATCCGGTGGTGGTGGTGGTGGTGGTGTGCGGCGTGACCACCCTTACTCTCCTCTCCACTTCCCCTCACCACATCACATCTCCCCTTCCCTTTCCCTTTCTCTCTCCCCTCCCATTTCCTTTCCCCTCCCCCTCTCCTATCCCCCTCTCATTAACCCCTCTCCACTCCTCCTCTCACCCATCCTCCCTCCCCCTCTCCTCAACTCCCCCTCTCCACATCACCTCTTCCCTTTCCTATCCCCTCCCATTTTCCCACCATTCCCATTTCCCTCTACTTCCCCTCTTCATTTCCCCTCTCCCCTTTCCCCCTCACCACTCCACCTCTGAAACGCGAGCTCTACATGCCGAAACACTGCTTCGCATCGCCTCATGGTCCCCTTTAGCGGGAGATGGTGTGATTTTTCCCTGAATAATCAGGTAACTTACGTTCCCCTTCGAGGCATCTGTGCAAGGCGACCGCGGTTAGGGGCAGAATATACGCGTTTTATATTACAACTACGCGAAAACTATTGTTTAGCGTTCTACGTTACCAAGAACACGGTTATGACCTAATCGAGTACCCTACGTGCACTTTTTTTAACCCAGTGCTAATCTTCGGAGGTACCTCATTTTTGTCTTTACTGGGAGACACGCTAGATTTACGTGGAGCCTGACAGCCCCAATAATTCTAAAAGGAAAAATAGGTTCTCTGTGCGGAAAACGTTTGAGAAAAGAAGACAGATAGGACAGAATGACAGTAATCCCCGTGCTATCTGACTTCCTTTCTTGACCGTTTTGAACGTATTTTGACCAAAGAACGTATTTTTCCTTTCAGAATGCAGTACCAACCACTCCAAGTAGCCACTAGCCACACGTTCACAGAAATTGCTTCGTAAATTTCAAACTTCCACCAGAGGTCACTTGACTAGTGTAAGCAGTGTTCCTTTTTACTGCTATTTGTTATGACGCTAACATTTTTCACTCGAATCGCACTACCCAAAAAATCTTAATTTCCCATTCAAAACAAGTAATATTTGGAAACGCATTTTAGTGTTGATTGCCAACGTGTTTTCTCGCCTCCTTTTCTCCACTTCAGATGTATTTATTAAGGCGAAAACATTAGACGCCTCATCAAAGGAGAAAATTGGCCGTCGGCGGCGTCAACACGAGTGATGTAAAAAAATCGGATCACGTGATCATAGGTGCAGTGCCGTGACGCCAAATGTTTAGCTTATAACTCGCTCATGGGGCCTTCGTTAGAATGCGGATCGATTATTTGGCATCCCCATCATGCCACCTGGACTAACCACATCGAGTTCTTAGGGTATCTAAATAAATAAATACATAAATTGCATGTCATAATAACTTCACATAACCCAGATTTCGTGAATTCATCGCTTGATCAAAGGGAGGCCGATCACCGAGGCAGGGCAAAACCAGGTGAGGAGCAGAAGGCTTGTGGTGCCTCGGATCCTGGAGCCAGTGTGAAACAACTTGATGTGCAGAAAGCTTTCGGAGGGGGGCGGCAAATTGTCCATACCTGGACTGAGAAGAAAAAGTAGATGGCTTTCGCCTTCAAGTCGTCATAGGTGAATACATAAAGGATATTGTGAGTTTTTCAAACTCGCTTTAGAAAGACACCATGGGCTCCTTAAAAAAAAACTCACAAACAAAAACAAACGCTTACAAACAGCATACGCAACCAATTTTCGAATCGACGCTAAAGATGGCAACGTGTGCATACACGGTTTTAGAAATGAATGCGCGATTTAATCCTGACACCCCATCCGCGCATGCCTAGGACGCATGAGTTTTGCTCTCTTTATCAAAAAAATGATTATTGTATTTGAATATCGTGCTATGTTGCAATAAGAAATTGCGTCACACAGCACCGGCAGTTTCGGAATCGCGTGGCATTGAGGTTCTCCGCGCAATCTCTATACGGCCAAACGAGCCTTGCTCTGTGCCCGATTTCGACACTTGCATCCCGTTGGCATGGAAGTGCCGCGTTCTATAAATGGCCTGGCTTGTTCCTACCTTGTTTGAACAAGAGTCATTTACATCTACGTATGAGCAACGCGTATTTGTTAAAGATATATGTTGTAAGACGTCTTTATGGTTTCGTAGAGAGAAAGGGAATCATAATTACCAAAACTCGCAGGGTCCTTGATGTATTCGCCTAACACGAATCGAAAGCGAAAGCCATTCGTTAAGACTTTTACTGCCATAGCAATTATATGGATACTCTCGGTGGGTTCTTGGCGTCACCGTCATGCTCCGTATAAAGTCCAAACAGAGGCGTAGCCAGAAATTTTTTTCGGGGGGGATTCAACCATACTTTATGTATGTTCGTGCGTGCGTTTGTATGTGTGCGTGTATATATACGCAAGCAAAACTGAAAAATTTCGGGGGGGGGGGGGTTTGAACCCCCCCAACCCCCCCCCCCTTGGCTACGCCCCTGAGTCCAAATCCATAACATTGCCGCGCTCATTGTATGTTCTACGCGCTAGTAATATTATGTAAGCGTTGTGGACGCACGCGGCTGCAGCAGAATACCTCGCCACTTCGGTATCTGCAGAAATGGCTGTGCATCTGAGGCCGCCCAATATGCTCATGATGTCCTCCCGATCTCGTCATGATATTATCCGGCGGATCTGCTCATTATGTTCTCCATGATGTTCCCGTAGTGAACTGATAATGCACAGTGGAGCGTTACGAAACTGACGAACGCTCGTCTTCATAACTTCGGCCCGAATTTTATAGCTTCCGTCACGAATATCTAGAGCTGAGAAGACACTGCTTTGCCGCCTGTGGTTTGGAGTGGCCTTCACTAATACCTATTCATTTCGGATCGAAACGGCCAGCCGCCCAACATATAATAACTGTCGCTGCGAGGAAACCATTTCCAATTTCTCTTTGAATGTCCTTGCTTCAAGGCGCCCAAAAAACTTTCAGGATTGTTAGATAAACTTGGTGATCGCCCATTGTCGGAGGATATAGTCTTGGGGCACTTGTCGAAACTGTCCTCAGCACAAAAAGCTTTCACAGTGTTGCTGCGTTTCTTGCGGAAAACTCATCGTAGAGACAGGTTTTAAGCAGTGTTGTGTATTGTATTATTCTCTACTTTTCTTTCTGCTTTTCACCTTTGCTCTTCTTTTTTTCTGTAACGTATTCTCTCTACCGTGTTTAAACCACTTAACCCCTTCCTCAGCACAGGGTAGCCAACCGGTTGAGCACGGGCTAACTGCCTTGTCCATGGGTCTATCACTTTCTCCTTTTACTCCTCCTCTCTGTGCCGCTGCACCAATATCAACACCACCGCTTACTTACAAAACAGCACTCCTGCAGATGGGCTCAGTGAACTTCTCACTAAACGTTATGACGCGAGCAGGCCGTGTGGCGGATGTAGAATAAACAACATCACTATTGCAATGCCACAGGCAGGTACTATTGCAAGGACGATTAATGTCTGTGCTTGTTGTGCAATGATTACGACAAAGCGAAATTATTGAAAGACGTACGTGTTCATATGCCAATGGTGCATTCACCCGTATTATCTAGGACCCGCGCTGATATGGCATTTTTATATAAGGTTTATCTAATAAAAAAGCTATTAGCGACTGCTTAGGTGCAACGAACCGGGTACATGAACTTTTTTCACAGCTGTCCACACGGGTCAAAGAAGACGCAACCTCATGAGTGATATGGCCTGCCGCATCGCTTCCGCTATTTGCTGCAAATTTAACGCTATAGCGTTAGATTGCTCGTGTCGCAGAAATTCCGGTGTCGGCGTCGGCGACGGTGTCGGCGTCGCAACCGACGCTTGTGAGCGAGAAATCGAGAAAGATGCAAATAAAATAAACAATAAAAACCTTCGGTCCCATTCAGGATCGAACCCGGGCCGTTCGCGCGGCAAGCAGATGTCCTACCACAAAGCGACGACGTTACTTGCAGCTGCTTCGGAAAAAAACACTACAGAAATGCCACGTAGTGGAAGGAGTCTCAACGCGTTTTGTGCGGCTGGTGTGACGACGAAAATAAGCCCATTCGGCGATTTGTAGGCGCATTGGCGAGGCCATCAAACTACGTTTTTGGCGCGACGTCATGCTTCGAAAAAGGCGACATAGTGCATCGCCGCTAAAAACACACACGAACTTTCAAACAGCTCTAAAATAGGACAACTATGCCCATCTAGCGTAAAACATATCAAGCCAACGCCTGCTTTCTAGAGGAGGCGTTGATCAAGCAAACAGCAAACGCTAGGTAATGCGCTGCCACCTGTGAGGCATTGTGAGAAATATGTATCGACCCTTGCACAGGAAAATGCTTTAGATCGCGCGCGCGCGCTTGTTTGTCTGTGCGTAATAATACACAATAATAAGTATGCACTTAGTGGTTGAAGTGCGCACTAGGGGCCGGATTTCGCTATCGCGTTCAACTCTTAAAGGCGAAGCTTAAGGGTCCCCCAGTTTTTCCGTCGAAGCGTTTAACCTCGCAAACTGATTAAAGGAGAATGTATTCGAGCAATAGTTTGGTATAGCGCTGTCACTGTAGCCTAGTTAAGCGTTGCGCCTGGTAAATTTGCAGTATTTTTGAATATTTCCCCAGTCATGTTTCATGAGAAAAAGTATGCTCGATATCAAAAAAAAAATTTTGCGAAGATTGGCATTTGCTTTCCTGACATACTACTTCCCATATTTATTTCTATCACATTGGACTATGCTCCCTCCTAACTTTATGCTACCTCCATGCCGGTAATTGGACCTTCATCAACGTGCTCAGCCGCGCAACACTTCAGTTGCTACAGGCAACAACGGCGGTGATGCATTCATGTTCATGCATGAATGAAATGGGCATGAATGGGCACCTGATTGTCATATCAGGCGTGGATGATCACCGATAAGCCCACGATGGCGAGAGCATTAATTATTTAAAAACGGCGCATACGTATACGCATGTGACCGGTGCGCCCGCTTTTCGCATACGACGCGGCCACCGAAACTGTAACAATCTTTTAATGAAAAAAAAAAAATCACCGACGATTACGATACTGCCTAATGCGAATTCTGAGCGCAGCTTCGTGTTGGGGCTAGGCTAACTGCTCTTGAAGTTTTGGCTTTCCACGAGGTATCGACTACGCCATAAATCATTTTTTTTTGTGCATTAGGACAGCACCCACTACGCCATTATTCGTGTTTTGCGGATAAGCGAGGCATCCGCTACACGTCTGTAAGGTATTATGTGCACTCTGTTGATGGTCCATGTGGCTGATGGCGATGCAGAATTATGGCTGAGCACTTTGCAGTGGGTGGGAAGCATTAAACCACACACTCGTTGCGCAATGGGCATTGTGTATGACTGGTTGTTATTTTACCACTCTGCCACGCTATATTACGTAGGCTACCGCCATGAAGAGTGAGTAAGCGCAACTAGACAGGGACGAAGAAAGAAAAAAACAGGCAACGACACAGAGCTATGCTCCCTCCTAACGCTGTGCCCTTGTCTGTTTTCTTTCTTGGTCCTTGTCTAGTCGCGCCTACTCACTCTTCATGGGTGGAAACCAACTGGCCCGCCAACGTGTTTTAGCCAGGTTACCGCCATTCCTCGCCAGACATGATGCGTGCATAGGGTCTTTTTGTGAATGCGTTCGAAGCTCGATCGTGGCTCTCTGGTAGAATACTCGACTGCTACAGAGTAGGATCGGGTTCAAATTCCAGTCGATCCTGGGTACCTTTTTCTCATTTTGCTTTTTCAGGTCTTTCGCTTACTTCATCCATGGCAGGAACGGGTACCTATGAGCTGGGCTCTAAAAGGTGCTGATAGACATGCTACTGTTAGAATCCGCGTTATTCGAGGCACCTTCACTTTAAATAAAGCGTTCTGACGAGCACCCAACTACACCGCGACCACTGAACGCTAATCAAATCATGTTCTTTGGCTAGTTGGTTCATTCGTGAGTAAAATGGTTACGTCGCAGCCCAATTCGGTGAGTTAAGAAAGGAAGGCAGCGTCCGTAATTACATACGATATTCCTTGAACTCTCCGCATTGTGTTGCGTCGCAGCCATTTTGCATAAACACTAATTTCTAATCCGCCTTAATGACGACACTCGCTTTCCAGTGCAGACGTCAATTACCTCAGGCAAAGAATAACGCCACAATGCGAACAGTTCTGGTGTGAGTCTGGCGCATCAACGGCTAATGCGGGAGATCAGCTCAACGGCAGAAAGCGTTGTGAATGCTCAGTGGCTTCAGCAGCTCAGATGCACAGAACTGGCTTCCAAGATAAAAAAAATTGATTTCATAAGCGTTGTCGAAACCTACAAAGTGTCTTATCTGAAATAATTTATAGCATGTGGTGTATATTTGCAAGCGTGTTCTATTCTGCCTCATGAGCGATGCGCCTGTGCCTCACTGATCTGTTTAGTGCCTTCGGTTCTGGATGCAAGAGTTACAAGCTGTGGCAACATTCGCATTTTTCTTCAAGGATTCCTCCGATACTTACTTGCGGGTTTCTTACGCGGATAAATATGCCTTGCGCAAATCTCAAGGAACAGATGCATAAATATGGATATATATTCATCGGAAAAGAACCACTATATCATTGCCGACCACAACAGCGATAGTAACGCTCGTCATAAGAAGACTGCAGGTGGTCAGACGAAAAATCCAGAATTCTTGATAGACAACGGGACCCACAAATGAGCGGAAGAATATGTGCACCGATGTCAAATGTTAACAGAGGAGCCCACTTATGTATATGAATTCAAGCGAAGAATCGGGATGGCTTGGTGCGCATACTGCCAGCATTCTCAACTCCAGACCGGTGACTTACCACTCTCATTTAAAGGCATCACGGACCACTTTTCTAGCGAAAGCTGTTATGAGATCATTTCACCGGCCGTTTTTGGCGCCGTAGTTGTCCGCCGCCGCCGGTGTCCGTAACCAGTCTCGCTCGAAATAAGAAAAAAAAATTAAATAAGAAAAAAATTCCAGGATGGAACGAGGTTCGAACCTGGGCCCTCTGCGTGGGAGCACAGTATTCAACCTCTGTGCCATTCCGGTGCTTGAAACTACCTTGCAGAAAGGTCCTATACAGGCTTCATGTCGGGAAGGAACGACATTAGCATATGCAATATAGCATGGTAGAAGAGTAAAATAAGCACCAATCGTCGCACAATGCGAATTCTGTAACCAGGCATCACACAAAGCGATTTGCGCAACGAGTAGTTTGTTGAATGCTTCCAACCAAGGAGGTTTAAAACTCCTTGCTTCCAACCCATTACAGGGCTCCTCCATAATTCTTCGTCGTCATCAGGCACAGCATTAACAAAGTGCGCATAATGTCTTACCTGCGTTTGGCAGGTACTACGGCACTCTGTAGAATGACGAAAAATGGCACAGTGCCTGCTGCCCTACTGCTAAAAAATTACAATCATTTATAGCGTAGTGGGTTCCTCGCAAGTGCACTTGTATTGGTTGCCAAGGAAGCCCATAAGCGCATGATCCATTTCCTCGGGGTCTCAGTAAAATTACAATGATTTACAGCGTAGTGGGTTCCTCGCAAGTGCACTTGTATTGGTTGCCAAGGAAACCCATAAGCGCATGATCCATTTCCTCGGGGTCTCAGTAAAATTACAATCATTTATAGTGTAGTGGGTTCCTCGCAAGTGCACTTGTATTGGTTGCCAAGGAAGCCCATAAGCGCATGATCCATTTCCTCGGGGTCTCAGTAAAGTTCTTCGCCCCCCCCCCCGTCTCTCTCCCACGTCAACGTATGGTATACAGCATGACGGGAGAGGGAAATAGCGACCGGGCGTCACCCAATGCAAATTACATAACTGGTGGGCCGTTTAAAGCTTCCAACCCATTACAAATGGCTGAGCCATAATTCTTCATCGTCATCAGTCGTCGCATCAACAAAGTGCACATAATGCCTTACAGACGTCTACCTGGTGTCTCGCTTCTCCGCAGAATGACAAATAATGGCTTAGTAGGTTCTTCTCAACTTCACAAAAATTGTGATTTATGGCGTAGTGGGTACCTTTCTAGTGTACTTGTATTGTAGCCCCAAGAGAGCTTACAACGGGCTCTAGAAACGCCGCTCTTCCAGCTTTCGCTGTGACTGTGCTGCGGTTTCAGCGCAGGCCTGGCGTCTTTTTTTCAAGTAATCGTCAGATGACCTTGGTACTGGAATTTGTTGCCTCACGAATCGATTACTGAGAAGATTTCTCGAATCCCTCAAGAACGAGAGAGACTATGGGGGGTTTCTCGCGGGCTTAAGCGCTTGCTCTCTTCTCTTGCAAATGCGTGGTGGAACCTACAAAGGCAACGATAGCACGGGGTAGTAGTAGTAGTATCTTTATTTCTTGTTATACAAGAAAAAGGAACAGAGGCAAAAGGCATTTTATACGCCTGACAAGGGCCTCTGTACCCGAAGTTCGCAACACATGCACAATAGAAAAAAAAGAAGTTTTGACACATCATAAAAAACCACATGAGCGCTAACAAGGAAGTACTGCAATCAACACAACCAACACATGACACGCTTAAGACACTGCAGATACGCAAGTCTTACACAGATAAATAAATAAATGAATAAATAAATAAATTAATAAATAAATTAATAAAACAAGAACAGAAAATTCGATGCATCGTGTAACCACATGAACAATAATAATAATAGAAAAAGACATTATCTGTTAGAAAAGGAACCGTGACTCACTTTCCGTACACAAGCAAAAAAAATTCATACCACAATGACACTACAAGTTTTGAGCAATATTGTCTAGTGGTGATAAATTATTTCATTTTTCAATATAATTTCTTTAACTTGTTTTTTAAATGCCTGTAGAGAAACATGAAACTGTATGCTATTATTCAATTCATTCACTATTTTCATTGATTGGTATTCTATAGTTTGCTTTCCATAATTTGTCCTAGTTCTGGGTAAACGCTGTAAATTTCTTCTAGCAGGATGACGTTGTTGATTTTCTTTTGGTTTATACCACTTATTTTTGTGTACCTCTTGTAGTAGCTTGAAATAGTATATTTGGTTTGCCCTTAACATTTTGTGCTTATAAAAGAGCACTGAAGTGCGAAAACAGTCTATTCTACCATTGTAATTTTCAAAAATACGAAGTATTTTCTTTTGTAGCATTATAAGTCTGTTGTAATTTTTTTTTGTTGTCGTACCCATACTAGTATACCGTAAGAAAGTCTCGAATAGAAGAGGGCATTGTACAAATTTTTCTTTAGCCACAGAGGAATAAGTGATCCAATTCTGTATAGGCATCCTACCGTTCGCGCAAGTTGCTTAACTAAACCATTAATGTGAACATTCCACGTCAAGTCTTCACTGAACCATACCCCGAGAAATTTTTGGTGTTTTTCCTGTTTTATAGTGTTCCCGTCAAAGCTTATCTTTATGTCATATTTTACATGTTTATTTAATGGGCGGAATATAATATATGTCGTCTTCATGGCATTTAATTGTAGCTTGTTTTGTTTAAGCCAGTTTGAGAGTGATGTCATATACTCGTTTACGTTTTTTTCTAGCGTTTCTAAGTGTCCTGATGTAAAAAATACGTTTGTGTCGTCTGCATACATAATAAGCTGTGGGGACTTTGGTATGCATACAATATCATATACATAAAGCAAAAAAAGTAAAGGGCCCAATATAGAACCTTGCGGAACTCCTTGGGCCAACTGTAAGTGACCTGACGTAGCTGTTTTCATTTGTACTAGTTGGTACCGGTTATGTAAATAGTTTTGCAAAAGCTTAAGGGCAATCCCGCGTATGCCGTACCGTGACAGTTTCCGTAATAATATGTCATAATGTATCGAATGAAAAGCCTCTTTTAAGTCCAAGAATAAACCAAGCGTAAATTTCTTATTTTCCATGTTTGCAATTATCTGATCTTTTATAATTGTTAATGCTTGCTCAGTAGATTTATTTTTCTGAAAGCCATATTGATGTGTTGTGAGAGTGTGATACTTGTTAAAAAAGGATAACAACCTGTCGTGAATAACGCCCTCAAAAACCTTAGATAATGTAGTAAGTACAGATACTGGTCTATAATTTGACATGTTGTTTATGCCACCGCCTTTATAAATTGGGGTTACCTTTGCAACCTTTAACTGTGCTGGAAACACGCCTGTTGTCAGTACAAGATTTACTATGTAAGCAAGCACCTCAGATATTAGTGGACCTATCAGCTTTAGTTAGGCGGCGGTGATGTCATCTATACCTGGGGCAACATTGATTTAAAGTTTATTTATTAGGTTAGATATCTCAGCACTGTCAGTGGGAAGCATAAATATAGAATTCTGCATCGCTGCCGTTTCTTCGAAACAAGACTCGTGTTCGCTTTCAGAGCAACTACTGTACGCGCCCGCATTGACGAAATGACGATTCATAGCATTGGCAAGAGCCTCGCCGCGCAGCACCACATTTCCTTCCTGTATTTCTGTGATATCATATCTTGCTTTCTTTCTTCCAGTAAGCGCATCAACCATTTCTCAGACCTTTCTTGGGTTATCATATATGTTCTCGAACTTTTTCTGACAATATTCTCGTTTAGCTTTCTTTAAGTCTGATGTAAGTGCATTGCGGTATTTTTTGTACACTTTGAATGCTTCGGGATCTCGTAAGCGCAAATTTTTTTTAAAAAGGTCATTTTTCATTTGAATACGTTTATAAAGTGTGCTGTTTATCCAAGGTTTCCGGCAATTTTTTCTCTTTCGGAAAGATGCTTGTTCTCTAGGAAATGCCGTGTCGTAACAGTGACGTAATAAATTCAGAAACCCATTGTAGGCCTCGTCAGCGTCTTTTATCTTGTATATTTCACTCCAATCTAGTGATTTAACCAGCTGAAAAAGTAAGTTATTACTATCGTTATTTATTTTGCGTCGGACGAAGGTTTCCTTCTCTTGCTTTTGGCGTTTCGATGGTATGGGTATAAAAGAAAACACTGGCAAATGGTCGCTAAGATCACTTGATACGATACCACATAAGGTCTCCGATGGGTTCGAATTAGTGACACATATGTCGAGTAATGTTGCACTGTGTATAGTCAATCTAGTAGGAGAACATATATGATTTGTACAACCGAATGAAAAAAGCAATGTCTCAAAATGTGCAGCGGAAGTATCTTTTGCAGCAAGATCAATATTTATGTCCCCCATAATAATATAAGAAGTGTTATGAAGTAATGGGGAAGATAGCAATGAGCCTAGAAATTCTAAAAAAAACGTGTTTTATGCCCTTGAGGCGGCCTATAAACGACAATTGCTACAAGTTTATCCAGTTTTACAGCCAGGTATTCAAAATCTGCTGTGATTACCGACAGTTCTAATTTTTCATAAGCATATTTTTCTTTTAAATAAATTGCGACACCACCTCCTTTTCTATCAACGCGGCACAAATGCTCAGACCGATATCCAGGAAAACAAGGGACATCACTATCATCGGTTAACCACGTTTTGGAGAACATAAGCATATCAAAGTTCACTGCCGCAGTTTCTATAAAAATGCTTATGTCATCGATTTTACTTCTAATACTTCTGGCGTTGACATGTAATGCAGAAAGCAAGTTCATATTTCGTGGACAACACGATTTTATATCAGAAACATTGTAGTATTTAGGAATTTCACTGAAAACACTCATAATGAAAAACGAAGAACAAAGCAGGTACACACAAGATAACGAAATCAGCACATTTTTTGTATGTCATCATGACAGGTGACATGAATTACAGCAGAAGATTCATCCCTACGTGCAAGCACTCTACCAGCAGAAGTCCAGACGAACTTCCAATTTTTTTCTTTTTTCCTTTGGATGGCGGCTGAAAGCAGCGCCTTGTTCGCCTGAGTTAGATGTTCATTTACAAAAATGGCAGCCCCTGGGCAAAGACCAAGAGTTGAACTGTCTAATCTCCTCTTTCTGCATTTTGCCAGGAAATCGTTCCTTTTACTACGCCTTACGAACCGAACAACAATGTTCTGGACTGTAGGTTTCTGTGTGCGAACCCAGTGACAAATATCAATGTCCGACGTGTCGACGGTCTCGCCCACACTTTCCCCAATCTTTTGGAGAACAGTGAGCGCATCACGACCAGGCGGTACTCCCTTTATTTCTAGGTTATTTGAACGCTGATGCTGTTCTAGCTCGTCACACTTCTTTGACAGGCGCCCATTTTCTGCCTTTAGTTTCCTGTTTTCAGTAAGCAGTTCCTTCATTTCTTGCCTTAATGTCTTAATATCTTCTGCCACATCTTTAACATCATTTCACACATCAGAGCAAAATGACACTCCTTCCTTCAGTTCTTTAATTTCTACCCGGAAATCGCGTTTGAAGTTTTCAAACGCCTTGAGCAGGTCACGTAGCTCTTTAGAATCTGTAGTATCTTTTCCAGCGCCCTCACTTCCCATTTCCAAAATCTCAGGTACAATAGCAATGACGCTATGTTCGGCAGCAGTGCACTCCTATGCCAGAGAAACAAATGAACCAAGCCTCACCTGCAAAAGCAGTAGGTTGAGCGTCAAACGTACGCCTTCCTTGTGCACTGCTGCCGAACTAAGCGAGCCGCAGGATTCCACCGTCTTTTCTAGTTAGGTAAGAAATGTAGGCCACCGCGCGTCATGAGAGGCGATCGCTATCTCCCGCTGTGACTTCAGTGCGCGAGTGTGGCTCACTGTGCAATGATATCAGGTTATGGCAAGCACCCCGTGGCAAGCACAACTAATCCAGACGCCACTCTTGATTTATGTCGGATATTGACCCGTACCATGCCATGTGCTCTTTCATGTCAAACAGCAGGCGCTGGCAGTAGCAAAAAGAGTGAGCACAGGCCTTTGTATGGAAAAAGAGCGGCTGACAAAATGGCAACTTCGCACTCCGTGATAATAGTCTCCTTGCAGCACCCGAGTGCAAGATTTCTCTGAGATGTACATAGCAGCGTCTGTTATCTGCAGGATGCATTATTTTTCTAAGTCCAAGAAGTGGTTTATGAGACTTTTAAGTGGAAAGTACACACCATTGCCTATCAGTAGTCTTAACGTATGGGGTAGAAACCTGGAAAATAGAAAAAAAAAACACTCAAAAAGAAGCAAAGGACCACCTGGTGCGCAATGGAACCAAAAATTTTAGGCCTAACGCTAAGTGATAGGAAGGCAGAAGAGTAGATCTGGGAATGAAAGGGGTGGGCAGCATTCAACTAGACATCAAAAGAAAAGTCTTAACTTTGGCAATTACGTAAGAAGAACAAGTAAAAATGGTCACTTATCAAATCGGAATGGGTACCATGAGGTTGAAGGTGCTGCTGAGGAGAGCAAACGGTAAGGTGGAGAGTGGAAATTTAAAAATTTGGAGCCATAAAATGCAATCACCTCATGCAGGACAGAGTTGGTTGGATATGATTGTGAATTCTCTTTCTCCTGTAGTTCACATAAGACAGGCTGATGAAGATAATTATTTGAAAGCTGCCAGAGGGAACGCTCAATTGCTGGTACACTGAGAAACATGTGTGCTGGGAATATCATCCACACGCATGTAAACCACTGTTATCGTATCATTCGTCCCATTCGAAAATTGTCAAAGGCCAATCACTGGACAGTGCTTAGACAGCGCCCTAAAGAAATCATGTGTTCATTCTCTGGTAGCCAGTTTCGGAAAGCAAGTTCAATGACTGAAGTCAGCAGGGTGACTGAAGTCACCAGGATCTGTAGCTGAGTGGAAGCTGACGAAACAATCAAGGAACGGAAACCAGTCTCAAGAAGGAAATGGAGTTCGCATCGTTGTCATTCCGTACACGCATAACACATCTCACAGCCTAAAAAAGATTGGCAACCGGAACACAATCGAAGTTGTGCTTTCTGCTCCCGAGAACGTAGAACGGCTTTGCCAAATGACGAACCCATTTAAGAAAATGTAAGAGCCATGCAATATCAAGCATCGGGACCCATATGTACCGTGTGTATCTGAAGTAGTATACGAGGTCCTACTATCATGCGGCTTCGTCTACATCGGCCAGACTTGCAGGTGCCTGAACCAAAGACTCATGGAACACAAGAGGGAGGTGGGGAACTATCGTGACGGCTATCTTTCAGTGGCAATCATGAGTGTGGTTTCGGCAATCATGAGTGTGGGTTGATGAATGGCAGTTCTTGTAAACCATTATATCCTTCGTGTAGGTGGTAGCTACAAATACAAGTCAGGATGTGAGGGAGATAATTAGAGGCGCATTTGATTGCAGAGGCGTGTCAGTCATTCGTAAGCGCACTTTCCATTATCCTGTCGTCTAAAGAAACAGTTTCTCACCACGTTCACGGAATATCAGCATTGCGATTATGTGACGTTATGAAAAAAAGAGTTCATATGCATTTTCGAAAATAAATATCAGTTGGACGAAGCGCTTGTGTTGTCGTCACCTTCCTTTGTTCTTGTTTGCACGCGCTTAAGTGATCGGTGCTGATAGATATACACATGGTCAGGGTCCTTACTGTAATGTACAAATTACCATATATTCGCTTGCATCTGCACAATTGAACTTTATGCCTGATTTTCATTTTGTCTGTGTGTGCTGTATGTGCCACGGAAATTCGGTAAATCCCAGTGCTCGCCACCACTCCACTAAAAATGAAGAAGAAAACTATCGTCATCGAATGACTATGTGTCACAGAAATTGGATAAATCCCACTACTCACCAGTGATCCACCTAGAAGCAACCTCGAAGCAACCAAATTAGACTTGAGGATCATCCAGGTTCGCTGTATCAAGACTTGACCGGCTTAGTGCAAGCTTCGCAGCCACATTAATGTTAGCGTCGTTATAGCCAAATTCAACCTACCTACTAGCTTGGTCAACGTCGATATAGCTTACCAAGCTTAACCTTAATATAGCCAAATTTTACCGAGTTCAACCTAGCTACAACCAAGATCTGCCCAGCTACAACTAGAATAAGCAACCCACCGATCTATGAGAGGCGCGAACACATGATTTCAGCACGAGGTTCTGTCACTGAGTTTGAACGTTCTTGTTCTGTCTGTGGTTTAACTCGAAACTTTATGCGCTGAGAATCAAAGTAGGAAAACCTAGTGTCACCTAGCTAAAGCCACGAACGACGTATAAGCGACCTACAAGCAACCTGCATCAGCTAGCAGGGGCCTAGAGGGAACCATATTAGTCTTCAGATTTCGTCTAGGTTTGCTGTTTTAAGTCTTGTTGTTATACCGTGCATAATAATTATGACAGCGTTAGCGAAGACATCACTGTTTATTCTATCTTCTTCCTTTTCCCTTAGGCGGCCGCCGAGCGCGTGCCCTCTCAGAGCGCCGTTGTCGGTAGCGGCGCCTTATATAAATCTTGTGCAGCTTAGTGCAAGCTTCGCAAATTTGTATACAGACTATTGATAACATAAGTAGGCTTACATTCATGTGCTAAATGGTACTGTATTTTGCAGCACAGTGGAGAGTTTCGTTCCTCTATACCATGCACATTTGTGCGTGGGCGAGTACGTGCGTAACGCGTGTTTGAGCTTGTAGGCGGCTAGGGAGCGGGGGGGGGGGGGTTGGATGTGCTCTTTTCTTTTACGTCGCTTGTAAGTTAACGCTTGTATAGAATATAAACTTGAAACGTCATGTATATTTGAATTCGCTTTTCAAGTACAATACAAATTGATCGACGTCCTGCGGCAAGGTTTGTCGAAGCTGTGATTTGAATCTTGCAAATGGGCTGATCTGCTGTGATGCAAACGAGATATTGTTGTCGATTCGTGCATTTTTATTCCGACAGCCTGTAGCTTTAAATTGGCAGCTTGTTGCGATAGTGGCATGTTCGCAAAATGTCATTGACAGAGTTCTTGAACAAATTTGAGTGCTTCCTGGCTACGTTGATTTTCGTCATCCGGCAAGTATTTTTCCTAACAGGTTCCTCTTTGCGATGCTTGTCCAAGCTAATGTTACTTAGATGCTATTAATCCGTATACTTAAAACATTGCGCTTCCGCCACAGTTCATAGTGTGCTAATAAAACTGATGTTTACCGGATGTTGCGTTTACTACTCAAAGCAAGGTCATTATTCTTCCATGCTTCGTGTCCATTACACATCTGCAACGTTGACAGGACACGGATGTTCTCTATCACCATGCTCTAGTATATAAGGTAACAGGAATAGGGGAATTCTATCTGCTGTTTCTCTGCCTTTATTGAAGACTCACCTTAAACCTTCAGGTCAGTAAAAGTTTACTTGTATGTAATGTCTACAACGCACCTTTCTTCCGTTGTAGGGTGAATAATTTCAAGACGCACTTATCGTTTCAGTATTTTTAGTACATTTGCAGTGAAATATGGCATGTAAAGTGCCATTACATTTTAAATCTACGAATCTACACTTGTTGCCTGTTTTCGCAGGACGAACTAAGAGACATTTCTGAATGAAAAAAAAAATTAGGGTGTCTCTGCCCTTCCAGTGAAATATGCTGGTGACTTCAGTTGCCTGAAACACCGCGTTTAAGCTGGAACTAATTGAGGAGCCTTGCGAATGTAGCTATGGTTGCCGTTTCCCTTGTCGCCACACGTATACTATTTCTAAAAATAACGAGTGCTAATCTGCGTGCTATACTTTTCCAATGTAGCTTATCTAGATATTCCTTGAATTCTAATTCTTGCGTTTTGGTCTTCATCGAAACGCAAGAAACCATGAAAACCGGAGGAAAAGGATCAGTATGTAGTACAATATTTGCTGAATTATATGTTCAAACCAGTCTTAAGCAAACGGTGAATATCTGAATGATGTGGAAAATACTAATTCGAAATCTTTAAAGGACACACAATATATTTATTATATTACATAGCAACTTTCATACTATTCGTTACCGATTATGTACAAAAGCACTTACATTGCGATCAGCAAACCATGTGAACCGATTTTCTTTGCCTTACGCAGAAGAATTTCAGGAAAACATATTATTTTACGGCACAAGGAATGTAAGAATTTTATTGTGAAGTGATACTAGTCATACTTTATTGCTGTGCATGTTAGACGATGTTTCACAAAGGAACGTATATTTTCTTACCATGTACAGTGTTCAGAATTATTTACCCCTATTTGCATCATCTAACTGTGCTCCCTTTTTTGCGTAGCCCACTTAAGGATGGAGCGCTGGCCGTCTTTCAACCTCGTTGCAGTTGTTGCAGTCGCCATAGGTATACCAAATAAATAACTTTTCGAGTGCTCCGTCCAAGGCCAATAGTCAAACAATTAGAACTAAAAGATAATAATTTGTTATGATGCACTCCGGCGTTTGTTTTTGTTGGTGTTTTGCTTGTAAGACTATCAATTGTTTAAACGTAAAGCCTAGAGAAACGTTTGTTAACTATGTAAAGCATATGACAAGTGGGCCAACGCGAGTAGGATGACGCATCAGAGTCATTGTGGGGCAATAAAAATCTCAGCGGTCTTCCAATCCGGCTATATAACGGAGAGGTGGGCAAGTTGGCTAGACCTTATCGTGGAAAATGTTAGCGTGCAGAACTTGAGGACGACGTAAACCGGGACACGTCGACCAGTGCGGCCTAACGAATAATTTTTATTCCTCTTCACTTATATGCCATAAAGAAACATCACATGGGCAACACGCAAGAGCCATAGTGTACACGTTTTTTTTTCTTAAAAGAGAAAGCCGGGAACAGCAAAAATAACTTTACTGCATAATGTTGAGGAAGTGAAATTTCATGCAGTTCAAAGCAGTAAATGGAACGATCATGCATGCTGTTTGCTATCTAGAAGTGCGCCAAGCGTTCACAGCATTCTTGGTTGTCCGATTAGGATTGTTTGTAGTACAGTATTTTTGATTAAATGTAGATTCACATGGCTTCATCGCACACAGTGCACACTGCTTTGCCATATGTGCGTACGGTCTTCCATTCAAGGTGACCAGGTGTTCCCGTAGCCTGATATTTACACATCAAATAGTATTACCAGCACAGTATCACATACACGCAAGCGAACGGCTGCCAGCAACGATCAAAAACGGTGCATACGTTTATTTCGTTTTCTTTCGGCAAGGAATAAAGCGGGAAGTGTTTGCCCTGCACCGAACAGTATGCATGATAAGCGGGTGAAAATTTTACCAGTACGTGCTTGGTGCATCTGAAGCATTGGTTTGTGCATTGTAAACAGAGACCAGTATAAAATACGCTGTTCAAGTGCGAGTGAGGAATACTATGTCGATCAGGGTTCAATATGCTTTATCATCCTCCAAAATATGGCACACCGCAAAACTTAAACAACAAAATCGAAACGAATGTGCTCCTTGTGTTTGAGGGGAACTGGTAAATTGGCGATAATGATTTGGGAATGCCTGCAGTGAGCGCTGTGTCTCATGCGCTTCCTTCGGCCAGTTTGTTTTGCAGGACAAGGCTATTGTGTTGGCAACTGATATAAACATACACATTCTTGCAGAGTCTATGCTCTGGCAGCCATTTGTGAACTTTCGTTGTTTCGCCGGGCAACTCAACATTTCCTTTGTCTATTGCATATTTATTTTCACTCCTACGTTCTCACTTTGGGTTTGGGACATCAGCAATTTATTTGCAATACGTAACGTCATTTCTGCAGCGACTTATGTCATATCCAAGCCGCATGTCGATGATATATTCCCCATTTATTTGGACAGCAATGTGTTGTTAATCTTTTCGTTTTCGTTTTTTGTGGAGGAGCAGCGTAGCCGTAAATTATGGCAAGGTGTTGGTCGACGCATCTGGTCAGTTTCAAGTACACCTTGGCAACTCACCTTCAAACACTTCTGGCCTATACAATGGGCGAGTGCATATCCCTAATCTATGAATTATATACAAAGGTTTGTTTTGTCTTTTAGGTATCTAAATTACCAGATTTATTTAGGTTCCTTTGTTGAATAGATCCTGCTGAGTGCAGCTTTCGTCCTGATTTGTTAAAGACCTCTTTCTCTTGTTATATCCGAAACTGGCTTTTTAAAACCTGACTGGTATAAAACTTGACGGGTTTATAATTATTCAGGGGTTCTACTGCTGCTTCTTTTGTCTTTAGCATAACGTTGACATTTTGTCAGCTCTCAGAGCGTACGAATATTCGAAAAACGTTGCGTACATTAGCTCTAGTTTTCCAAATATACTATACGTTGAATAATATACGATGAATATAAAATCTCAGTATCGTTATTGTGATGTGTGTAGCTATTACATACCAATAATATTTATTTTTTGTGTTCAGATTGATATTGTGTTTTTTCTTAGTACTATAATTGCCGTGATATTTTTATCACCTCGCAGAAGATGGGTGGATAAATGACTTTGTCGTCGCTTTACTCTACTTGCAGCTGTCATCATTATGGCCGCCAACGAAGCTGCTGCTTTTGGGGGTGCCACGGAAGGAATAAATAGGTTCGCAGAAGCTATGGGTGCGAAGCGGAAGTCGTAATCGTTGCGCAAATATGTCAATGTCCACGTCGCATGAAATAAATTGTTTGAAGATTAAACCTTGTACCAGGCTGCATTTTCTACGTCAACAGGCAGAAAAAGAGTGTTCCACACTCGCCGTCATGACTACTGGTGGCGCTGACTGATGAAATGTACATAGTGTCACAGGGTCGTGACGTCGACGAAGACAACAGCTGGGGAGGCAGCCCACAACGTAGGTCCGATATTGGTTTTACGACAGCTATGCGAGGCTACACTCGGCCCAATGTTGCCCGCATTGAGCCATTATTTCTGAGCCGTTCAATTTGACCGGCAATGCAGGGCCGGTTTTGCCGCCCTTCATTAAGTATTGGGATTTCACCGGCAGTATTGGGCCTGGTTTGCCGCCGTCCCGCCGAGATCAGCTTAGCCGTTGGCTTTCACCGGCTAATATTGGGCAACTTTTGCTGTTATTCAGCCGACGTTCGCTGCACGTTCGCTTTCAACGGCTAATATGGCGCCCATTTTGCCGCCTTTCAACACAGTGTAGCGCGCATTGACAGTCTTTTGCCGGGAATAGTCGACTCTTTTTAGCCGCCCGTTTGTGCTCGGGCTGATAATTAAGATCCGATCGAGATAACCATTACCGAAATTACATTCATTTATTATATGTATCAATCAAACGTCTAGAGTGCTACGTACACGTTTCATTGCCGGAACATCACGCGTGCGCGCTTCTGAGTAGTTCTGTTCATGTGCCTTTTTTTCCCAAACACAGGACAGAATTGTGATGCAACAGAGCACCAGGCGCTTGAATGTTTGTCACCTAAGCAGCAGCAAGCCGCTACATGGAACGGTGTACTACCACAAATAAGAGAGGACATGTATCGTATCGTGCTATACTCACAGCGGCAAGAGAGTGCTAGCAACTCTCTTTGCGAGAGTAAACGCTTGTCCCATATTTCACTCCCTTTTTAGGAGTGCCGGGAACTCTCTGCTGCACAGAGTAGGCACACTCTCTCGAGAGAGTTTTGGTACTCTGGCTGAACCAGTGTGAACAAGCTCCCTCGCCAGAGTAAAGTCACGCTTCTGAAATGGAGTACATAGATTCTCGGCTGGAATTACGCTACTCCCTCGCAGAGTTTCACAATGCTGGTTGGGCTAGAGAGCATGAACTCCCTCCAAGAGTAGAATCACTCTTGCTGCTAGGACTAACGTCTCAAAAAACGGGAAAAAAAGAAACCGTAATGTGTTTTGTACAATATAACAGTGAACCTGGCTAGAATGCTTGAAGTTTACCGCACACATACACAGAACTCACTTCCGCACATTCATTCAAACACAACACAGCAACACTGAACATCACTGCTGGCGCTGCACACAACCATACACCCGGTGACCAGTATATATATCCATGATGTTTTACCGCCCTTCTAGTGCCAGTGAGAACAGCTCTGCTGTGCGTGTTTAAACCGCAAATATAGACGAAACACGTGTAAGTATCTAATGGTGTATTGGACTACTGTTGGCACATCGACCTTTTACTATAAAACAGCATATTATTCAACACTCTTTTCATTAGTAAATTCCAAATATCAGCTGGGACTCTATCATATCGGCTCAATGCAGCACAGCAGCTCAAGCCGACGTCTGAGAGTTGAAACCACGCGCTTACAAATACACTTGCGACGATCTTTTACCTTGGCTGGCTGATGAATACTTTACGACGTTACGATCTGGCGTCCTATCGGACAAGTGGCGCCGCGGCAGGCGCGGCATGTACGCCAGAAAAGCAACGCTGGTCAACGTAACCGCAATGAAAACGCATCTCTGGCAATTCTCGCACTTCGCTTACGTCGTTTCCACTTTAATGTAACAGCGAAAAGCTTTCGTCGCTAAAATGCCAATTCTTCAACCTTCGCCAGCCACATGTGCCGTGATCGGTCGCCCTCAATATGACCCGTACGACTCCCAGCGAAGGCAGGCCTAGTGCATCAGCCGAGTCCGTGCATACATGCCGTCGGCGCTTCTGGGTTTAAGGATAAGCAATTCCGACGTGTAAGAATGAGTGTACAGTAGAGCTTTAGTATCGTTAACCTGAATGAACCATTTTTCCTTGCGTACGGTGTCCGTACAAGAAGCGATGGGCATCGTTACGAGGCGCTTTCAGCAAACGCATCCCGGCAGCCACCGAAAGCTGCCGGGCGCACTCGCCGGCACTTCGCTGATACACACTTGTCAATTACTACGCAATAACATGATGGCATTGACATGATGGCAACTAACATGATGGCATTGAAAGTCAAACTACAGCAATACACTGATAGCGGCGACCAGAGCGTCGACCGTCGATCAACTCACAAGCGGTGAAGCGCGTCGGCATTTATACATGCGCCGCCTAATATTCAAGCGTTATCGCTGATTGTCGCGCATGTTCTAGAATAAGGTCGAGTGTTCGCGTCTTGCGCGCAATCTTTACAATAATCGCGAAGCATCTTGAACAATGAGGCGCGGTTTGCGCTGAGCGTTGTTGACAGTCTTTGTGGGCGAAAACCGAATACAGCAAAAGTGATAATAAGAAACGCACGCGACAATATCCTTGTTCCCTTCGGATCCGTCTTGAATCCTACTGTATTGCTCCTTTCCTTTGCATTTCACGATTTTTTTTGGCGACTCGTCAGCGTCATCGCTGAAAAGCGCGATATTGTCCGCAAAATGCAAGTAGCTAAAATATTTTTCGTTAATCCTTATTCCTATTTAAATGCGAAGCATTTCTTAGCGAACCTTTGGCACTTTGAGCGTTTCAATCTATATATCTATCTAGCCGCCTACGTCTGGGTGCTCTCATGATCGCCTCCTTAGCTCGGTGTAGACCAAAATTATCGCGGGAGGGTATGAGGATTTGACGGATATGATTGCCAGGTTATGACATGAGTAACGTTAAAACTATGTCGCGTTCGTCGTCAAACCCTTTCCTCCAGACACGTGTGGCCCATACCCGTTTACCACGGGTTGCGCTGTACGAGTATGCGCCACAGGTGATTGACGGTTTATATCTACCCAGGAACAGAGGGAACAGACACTGGTAACTTAAATGCGAGATCGTTAAGAAAAACCGACATCGGCAGCGTTGACCCCAGGAATTTAAAGAATGAAAATTAGGATCCCAGCAGGAATCGAACCAAAGCATTCTGCGTGGAAATCAGGCATTCTACCACAGAGCCATTCCAATTCTATAAATTGGTTTCGAAAAACAGCTTACGCAGGCGTAATGTCGGTGCGACGTCAATTCTGGTTGTGTTACTGGCTATCTAATTTTGCAAGAAAGGAATAACACTACATATATACTGCTACGAAACAGGCGTCATATCAGATTAACGTCTGTTACTCCAGTGTTGGCTCCGCTTTTATATCAGTCTAATAAACATCACATTAGTATTGCTCTGATTCAGCAAGGTATATTGAAGATTGATCGACCCCGGAGGTATACATAAACAACAGTTACGTATGATATTCGCACCATGAAGTGCACTTAGTTTGCCAGAACGACGCGTTGCCGTCTTCATTTCTTACGAGGCTGGGCGATGGCCTCGTGTTGACCGAGGATGACGCCCGAGTGACTGACAGCCGCTTTGTAGACTAGGCTACGTAGGCCACATACGCCCAGATAGCCTACGAATACGGCAAGCGCCATCCCCTGATGTTGGTCTACCAGCACTATCGAGGCCTACCAGCCTCGACGGCCTATACCTCAACAACGCGAACGGTGACTTCAAGTTCCGACATGTCGCCGGCTTTATCTTCAGACAATTTGTCGACGAAATGACCGAAAAATCAACGATTTTCAACAACTGTACTATACCTCGTACTTCACTACACATGGACCCCTCGTTACCACGATCACGACTGAATCCAACAACAAGTCATGCCTAGCTGCTCTTGCTCACTGATCACGGTGATGATGACCTTGCTCAACAACTGTCAAGAACTTCTTCCAATGCACACGAGTTCTTGAAACGTACGTGCGTGTTCCATCATAAGGGACAAGTGTGAGCACTAAATATCAGCTTACCGCTTCTGGTGTTGGTAATACCCACGTTGCCGTTGCCAGCGCTACCCAACTGTAAACAACTGGTCATATAACACATATGCGGCTCTTCAACATATATATGTGCGTATCAAATTTATACAAATCTTTTTCGTCATTTTGTAACGTCTCGTTCAGTAAAAAATTACCCCAAAATCACCATCCCACCGCATGCTTCGCAAAACATCGACTACCACGACAGGTGGGATCTGCCGAATGCTTTTCCCGTTATAGTTTTTCAAATACTTATAGTGAATGTTCAGTGAACAACATTGAAGAGATTGTAACTCTTCGCCTGACCCCATTCTCAATCAGGATTTTCCTGCTTTTCTTGAGGATTACCTTGGCTGTTGTATTGTTTTAGATCTTGGCTATGGTATGTACAGATGTTTAGGTGTTCCTTCATGGCATAATTATTCCGTAACTGCTGGCGCGTGTTCATATCTGTCAATAAATTTGTGCTTTTCAATTTCCAAATGTGTTGCCCCTTCATTACCTAGACGCATGCGTAGTTGGTGGAGCAGGCCTTCCATCAGATGTGTTGGACACGATATTGACTTTCCTGCTCGTCCTTCCGCGGTTCGACAAAATTCTGGATCTATATGGCACACTAAGACCCCAATGGAGCAGTCGTTGTGATCAAGACGTATTTTTTATTACGGTGCGATTGGTAGTCGATGAATGCCGTTGGGCCGCGAATGCGCTGTTTTAGCACTGCTGACTTACAGTACAGTAACTACAGCAATACTAAACTACCGTGGTCGGCACACAGCCGCCTTACTTTTTAACACATGTATCAGCCTTTCTGATCAAGTTACTGTACGCATCGAGCAACTGACGCCGGTGTCCCCATATAAACTAGCTAGGTGCCGACCACGACGGTAAAGTACTACAGTACTTAACGCATGGTAAACCACCACTGCTAAAACACCATAATAATGGGTGTAAACGGTCAAGCCGGCAGCTACCCGACGTCGGCGGAGCGAGACGACGCCAGCATCGGCTAGCTTACATAGGTCCACTGACGGCTTGCCGTCATCGGCCGAATAACGGCAGGCCCGTCTCACACCGACGCTGGCTAGCCCACGTCGGCCCAAAGCTGGCAAGCCGGCATCGGGCTGATGTGGCGGAAAGTAGCCCGAGCGTGATTTGCCGACGTGGGGCCAATATTGCTGCCGTCATTTTTCGACGCTGGGCCGAGATCGGTCCAACACCGGCGTGCTGCGTAGGTTACATTAGAACGCCATACACTGTTATTTAAGTCCTTGCTAGGGTGTAAGCATACAGGCAGGAAATCCGGTCAAATTATGGCCGTTGCTAGAGAGCTCACTGTGTGGCGATGTACGCGGCCCAATTCTAAGTGGCCTTCAGAATGCCTGTGACGTTACTTGCGCAGCACTTTAGGTCAAATTTTGCCTGGCTAGGCACGGCCTATGCTTACGCGTGAGCTCCTTGATGTGAATAGTCAGACCAGCTGTTTCGGCGACTTTTCTAGGCGGCTTTACACCGGTTGCGATATAAAGCATGCATTTTGGAACCATATCAGCGTTTCACGGGGAGCTTTCAGAATGACCCATCGCAGGGATCTATTAGTAACTGGGCATCAATATATTTACATATCAACACGACATCAGCATGGAAATACACTCCACAGAGGAATTGAACACGCAACCACAACCACCGAATGCGTACATCATTACCGCTGCACTACAAGGCTACCCCATTCTCACTTGCTTTTTCACAGGCTTATACATACGTTGAGCTATTTACAAACTATAGGAGGAGCTGCGGAATGCTGCTCTTGTACCACCAGCGTAGGTTTCGCTTCAGTTATGTGAATACATAACTTGTCGAGCGTCGTAAATGCAACAGGAAACATCGTCGGCTCCGACTTTTTTAGTTTGTCGTGTCCTGCCGCAAGAAAAAATAAATATGTGCCCTCGTGAGTGCTTCTCCATATAACGCCGATGTTTCGCTCGCGGAAGATTCGCAGATATCAGGGTGGCAGAGGTATTTTGAAGGTGGCCGAACCGACGTGTGTGCACTACATGGCCGTGTCCTGTTGAGCATTTTTGGTTATTTTAGAACGCGCAAAGCAATACCCCCCTCTGAAGAAATATTCCCGGATGCTTAATAGAACAGATCATGAAAGTGAAAGATATGCCTGCAGTACTAAAATACATTAATAACGTCAGCAAAAATTACAGTCGTCAGGATTTTTGACCAGCAGAGAACGGTTTAAGGCGCGCACTATGCACGACCTCGGGGCGTCCACGGCGCCGCTCAGCGTTCTTGATGCCGTCGGGGAGAACCTCGTAGTCGTGTGCGCCGCGACCTCGTGGAAGAAGCTTCTCGCTAAGTCCTCGTCAGCGAATTCTCGTCCAGCCCCACACATGGTCGTCGGGTTGGTATTCCATGTGGTGTCGTCGAAGATTTAAAACATGGCTGTCGTTTTTTGTATACTCTTAATGCGCAGACGAACCATTTATTTGGTTCCTTGAGCGCGCTGATCGATTTATTTACGCAAGTCGACGTTGGGAACAGCCCCGGTAGACCCATCGCGATTTTCTTCAGTGGTGGCCGAGGTAGCTCGGTCGGCTGTAGAAAGCCTGCTGTTCTTGTCGGCGGTGTCTTGCGTAGCTGACAGTCTCGGCATGTCCTTACGTTGCGAGCGACGTCGGGAAACACCCAGGTGTCCTGCCGTCGGGTCATCGTGCAGGGCCTGCAGGACTTCTGGTTGCAATGCTGAAGGCACCACGAGAACGCAGTTGGCTCGAAGTGGCGAATTCTTTTTTTGGAGAACCGTTCCTCAAGAAAAACAGCGCCAGTATTCGCTGGAATACCTCCGGAAAGACGGCGGTCCTGCACTTTAGGTATTCCACAAGGCTTCTGAATTTCGGGTCAGCTCGCTGTAGTTCAGCGAAGTCGTCGGACCTTATGGTTCGCAGTTGTATTCATCCTGGTCGTCCTGCGACGGTGGGTCGACGATGCCACGAGATAGACGTCAGGCGTCGGAGTGTTTTCTTCCGCACTATTAAACGAAGGTAACGTCGAATTCTTGAAGTCTCAGGCTCCACCGTGCGACACGACATGAAAGGTCCTTCAAGTTAGCTAGCTAACGCAAAACGTGGCGGTCGCTCACAAGGGCCTGCTGTAGAGGTAGGGGCAAAACATTTGTGTAGCCCAGATGATGACAATGCCCTCGTTTTCTTTTTTGGAATAGTTGGTTTCCGCCTTGAATAGCGTCCGGCTAGCATAACTGATGACCCTTTCCGGTCCGTCATTACTCTAGACAAGGACGGCGCCAAGTCTTACGCACCTTGCATTGGTGTGGATTTCCGTATTAGTGTATTCGTCGTAATGCGCAAGTATCGGAGCCGTCTGCAGGGGTCGTTTAACTTCTTGAAATGCCTCGACATGCGCCGTTTCCCGGTTGAATTGCAGGTCAGTTTTTGTGAGGTGAGTTAGCGGCTCGGGGATCTGTGAAAATTCTATGGCGAAGCGTCTGCAATAGGCACACAAGTCGAGAAAACAGCGTACGGCCTTCTTTTCGGTGGTTGGCGGGAAAGCAGCGATGGGAAATGTTTTCTGCGGGAAGGGGCGAACTACAGGCTTGCTAAAGACGTGGCCCAAGAACAAAAGCTCCCTCGTACGCGAAGGGGTACTTCTCTGTGTTCATGGCGAGACGGGGCTAATGATTGGTTGAAGTGCAGCTTCAAGGTGCCGAATGTGTTTGTCCAAGTATGAGGCAAACACAAAGACGTCTTTCAAGTACACGAGGCACGTCGGCCACATTACGCCTGTGAGTGCTCTATCCCTAACGGGTTGGAAAGTTGCGAGCACCGAGCAAGGACCAAAGGGCATGTACTTGAACTCCAACAGGGCATCTGGTGTTAAAGACAGCCTTTTCTCTGTCACTCTCGGCGACTTCGATTTGCCAGTGCCCGGTTTTCAGGTATATGGACGAAAGGTACTACGCGTCGTAAAGTCGATCCAGGGCGTCGTCTATCCGCGGGAGGAGGTACACGTCCTTCTCCGCGATTATTCTTGAGGCGCCGATAATTGACGCGCAAACGTAGGTTCCCATCCTTCTTCACTAACACCACGGGAGGCGCCTACGAACTCTGGGAGGACTTGATGATGTCATCGCAAAGCATTTCGTCGACATTTTTTTTCACGTCCTCACGTTCTCGCGTCGAACACTCGGTGTGTGCTCTGACGGAGCGGATGGACATAGTCTTCGGTTTTAGTGCGGCGTTTGGCAACCGCACTTTCGCAATTCGCGGACAACCGGAATTCGCGAATATGACGAGAAGCAGTCCTTGTTTTGTCGGCGCAAGACTGTGCTGGGAAAGACTCAGGTTGACGTCAAAACGCGCTCTGGCCGTTGCGCCGTCGCAGAAGGTTCGGTAAAATATGTGAGGGCAAAAACGCTGCTGGTTTCCACAATTTATTCGATAAAGGAGACTGCAGTTGCCTTTGCTGACATGCTTGTATTCGTTGCTGAGATTCGGGAGCATCGCTTAACTTTCCCTCCACGATGCTTGGCTATCCGTCTTACGACGCAAATGTTGCGACTAACACACAGGTGCAGGTCGCCTTCGATGACGCCTTTGCAGCCTGCGTTTTCTTTGTGCGGACGGAAATGATGACGCTGGAGAAAGGTGGAACAGTGACCATCTAGCCAAGCACATTCAAGGCGTGGTTCCCTGGTGTCGTGGCCGGGCTAGAAGTTAGACACGACGCGCGTTGCGTTTCCCTGTAGTCTCGCAGTGGTGTTCAATAGTTCTTAGCAGCGGTGGGATGGCGACCACAGCTCAAGTTCTGCGTTCAATCAGCGACGCTCTTCTGGCTGTCACACCGCTTTCTCTGATTACACTCCCACCGTTGACTACTACAGCTATCACAAAGGTTTGCTAAATCATTTATCATGGACGTTAGTCGTCAGGATGGTGATAGCGACCAAGCGTCAACGTGGGTATATCCACGTTTAATGGTGCTATAGGTGCTCAACACCAATGTAGTACATTGGTGTTGCACAGTAAACACACAACAGCGCCGTTGAATGAGTACTGTGCATAATGCACAATAAACATTCAACAACTGCTGTAAAGACAAGGTTTACTTTGATATTATACCGATTCCTACGACGGAAGGACCAACCATATTTCTAGAGCTACGGGCTCTTTCACTTCCTTTTCAGGCGTTTAATGTACTCACTAAGTGTCCTTTAGAATATTCAGCACCGTGGCCTAGAGTAGCTCATGCCGAGCGCACTACGATAGCGCGGCCGCAGCTAATCGCCGAGGTCACGTGTGTAAATATCATGGGCGGCCTGTACATTCCAGCGCGTTGCTCGGCCGGCGCGCGCCATCTTCGTTCTCTCATTCATTCTCTGCTCGCTCCCCGAGCACGTGCACCCGACTGACTAGCTAATGGCTGGGTGGTAAACTTATCTAATTATGTCAGGATATGCTATGACCAAGCTAATTAAGCCATGTCATGCTAAGACTCATCTATTTATACCACAACCTGCTAAGACTGTGCTAATGAAGCCGTAAAAAGCTATTTTTTTTCTGGGTTTAACGTCCCAAAACCACGGTATGATTATGAGAGACGCCGTAGTGGAGGGCTCCCGAAATTTCAACCACCTGGGGTTCTTTAACGTGCACCTAAATCTAAGTACACCGCCCTCAAACATTTTCGCCTCCATCGAAATTGCAGCCGCCGCGGCCGGGATTCGATCCCGCGACCTTCGGGTCAGCAGTCGAGCGCCATAACCACTAGACCACCGTGGCGGGGCGCCGTGTGAAGCTAAGATCGAGCTAATTAAGACAACTTTAGTTAACACGACACTAACCAGGGGCTCGCTTATTAAAACCAAGGCAATTCGGACCCTCTTACTAAGGTCATGTTGATTAGAAATATGCTAATTCGATCTGCACTATTAGGTCATTGCTATTAAACCTGAATAATTAATGTTTTGTTAATTAAAACGATAACAAATAGGGCATGACTATTTAAGATCATGGTAATGAAGACCTTGCTAATTAATATCATCAAAATTGAGACCGCACTGACGTGGCCTTCACTCCGAAGCATACTGGTAGATGAGCCACGTAGAAACCTGAAGGAATCTAGGTTATCACAACCTCATCCGATGGCTCCAGCCTTGCTCAAGTAGTGCAATTTGACCAATTTAGTTTATATGCAAAGAAGCTGCTGCTTAGTGTCCACTGCATGAAACGCTTGACATGCACACCGACACTATGACAGTCACAAGTTGAACTGCGGTCTTCTCAGAATCAACGAGTTCGTATCCGAGTTCGGGCGTCAATCAGTTTGATTGACAGACGCACGCGGCAAAGATCGGGTTCGTCCACCGCGTTTGCTCTTGCCGAGGAGCAGTGCTCACTCCGCAACGCCAACGCGTGGCACGATTCATCTATAAGCTTAATCGCACAAACTATGCACACACGCACGAAGTACAAAAGAGTATAAGATCACGTGGGTTCTGTGTCTCGCATTCAAATTTACCGCGCTCACGACGTACCACTCATAGTCTGTCACATCCATGAAATATGCGCCCTTCGTAGCATTTGCAGCTCGAAATGTTACTATTTACTTGCTTGTGGAGGCAGTGTTTTTACCAATTCGTTACTGTAGAAAAATCTTCAGACGTGTAATGTAAAGAGGAGTAACCTGCACATTTATTCATCTGTAATATTCGAGAGAAGCGAAACAAGCTGCACGAGAGTGCTGCATGTGCGCCCTTAATTGTTGCCTTCGAAAGTAGAAATTTCCACGCGGCAGGTGAAATGAAACAACTTGCCGGAACGAGCATAGAGTTTCCCACAATACTTACTAGAGCGAACTCTGGCGCTAGTGCCCATGGGAGCTGCAACGCATGGCGCTACAGCCAGCATGGGAATGATTAGTACACGAATTTGTCTAAACTTCGTTATCTCGGCTCTCTTTGGCTCCGCGTCGCCCGTATCCGCTTTGTTGCAAAACGAAGTTAAGCAAGAGTCAGCAGTTACACTTCACCAGTTTAACCTTTTTAGGCTCACCAATTGAAATCTGGTCATAAAGTTCACAACGGCCAATTATTTTATCAAAAATAAAACCAAAACACAAGAATAAACAAAGCCACAAGTGCGTTCGGAGCCCGCAAGCACGAAGACTAGGTAAATTCGTGTACTACCCATCATTCCCTTGGTGGCTGAACGATCGCAGCGCCAGAGTCCCCTCTAGTTAATTTTAGGCAACTCTATGGGAACAAGGACAAACGCCCACGAATACGCCTGTGGGAGGCACGATGTTCGGTTGGCAAAAATATTGGCCGCGAGATCGAGCAGAGACGGCACCTAGCGTCGAGCGGGCGAAACCCCGTGGTGTGGATGGCTCCTTGCGTCGTCTGCTAGCCACACCGTGTTTGTATGTGTGCGTACGTCGTGCATGTCCGCAGATTACAGCTTATTCTGCGGCCGTATAATGTACTTTTATTCCGTGTTCCGTATTCCGTTTTCCCTGTTACGTCACGCTTGAAGCACCGCCCACGCCGGAAGCCGCGACGTTTTTTGAATTTGGCCAATAAAAAGCGCTCGTAGGCACCCATAGCTTGTTGAGAAAGACAAGTGCGGCAGTTGGCGTTTTTTAGGTAGAAATTCTGGGGAAATCCCTAGCATTTTTTATGTATTTTCGGAAGGAAAATCTTGGGGCTTTAGTGACTTTTCGGCTGAGGGCCGCAAAGGGGCCGTATAACTCTTTTATTTCGTCCGCGAGCGTGTGACAAAAAAACAATTGTAGGTAAATGAAAATAAATTTGTTTTATGAGCTTCTGGTGCTAAGGTTAATGAAGCGTATTGCGAAGAAAACGCAAAACAAACGTATTTTGAGAGTCGTAGCCACATGGGTGTCGCTTTTGCATCCAATCCAAGTCGCTTAAGGCGGCCGTTGCGAGAAAAACAGCTGATCGTCTTTGCGAGCCGTGTTTTAGCTCTGTCACCTATAATGCTGCGAAAAGAATGTGATCGCGACTACCGGGGAGTATTTTCGTCGCAGAGGAATATCGTAAGCTGCGAAGAGCAAGGAAAACATGGAATTCTAGCCGCAAGGTGAGTAAACTATGCCGAGCATGCCGTTACCGCGTTATGTTTAATTTGCTTTGGTTCTTGAAGGTAGCGAAGAAACATCGTTATGAACTGGGGAAGCCTGTAGTTCTATCGTCTGATATCTATTAAGCTTCACCTTTTGATTTCGTGAACGATAGTGCGTGAGCGAGCGTAGTTACAGCGTACATGGCGGGGCGCAGCACATTCAGTTGTTTCCCCTGTGCATTTTACGTACATTTCTGCTGAATCGAACTTGCACAGAAGAAACTCGTTGCGTAAAACACTTGCGTTAACATGCACACCACAGTGTTTCATTTGTGATGATATAACGAATAGATTTGATAAGCATAACTGTTGTAGACTGCAAAGAACTGTATCATATATGCTGCATTGGTTTACCGCGTTGCGGCGAGAGCTCTGAAAAAAAAAAAGAGGGGAAAATTCACGGAGCCACCTATCAGGCTGTTCCAGCAGCGGCGGGCCTGTTTTTGGTGTGTGTGGCTAGAAGTGCTACGAGTTTTTCGCCAAGTTTCGAGTTTTTTTTTTTTTTTTTTGCCACGTAAAGGCGGCTCAAGTGTGAAGACTTAACGATGCTACTTTGAAGTGCTTGTACCGAGGTTAGGAAGAAGCGGAGTCAATTCAGGGTCACATTTTCATGGAACAAAAATAAGTGAAACCAACACTTCAAATCTATTAGACTTCTTGTGGTTGGGCCCTGGTTTAAACGTATAAATAACAAAAAACGGTTGGATTTTTTCTCCAGCTCAATGACAAATTCCTCGTCATCGCTGCCTATCAGAATCAAACCGATGGAGCATTAGTTTGGTTTCCTGTGTGTTCTTGCATTAGGTGGCCTGTAATACATTGTGAATTTCTCTACCTGCAGCATCCGGAGCTTGTCGATGAAGTGAGGGGCATGCGTTCGGCTACCTAATGCATCGCAGGCACCCTCTAACATCTCCTGGCTGCGAATGGGCCTGGAGTTCCCCAGTCTTCACTGCTGCTGTAGCCACCTCGTCGGCCAAGACTTTATTGCCGTTTTAACTTGTCTTCATTTTTCTGTTCTTTTTTTCGCGTTTCTTTACTTGCGTGTCATCTTTTTGGTGTGAAAAGTGTAGTGCGTAAGTGTTTTTAAATCGATACTTCTCTTTCTTGGAGTAGTGTGAGCACGTCTGCCCAAGTTGCTTTGACATGTGATTGTCAGCCTTCTGAAATGATGCACACAACACATATCATGTGGCGTCATTTCGTGCGGCAAGCCTGTAAGCATAGCCTTTCTCTCCAGTAAAACTGACACTGCAAGATTTCGTGGCAGTGCTTGCTCTTCATAAGTTTTTTGGCATATGCTAGTCAGCTATCTGAAATGATATGCAGACCATGCTTGACTGTACACCAAAAGACTGTAGTTTCATGATGTCACTTGAAGCAGGAATGTATATGACACAAGTGTGTTTACAAGTTGCACTAAAGGATGATATGCCTGTTTGCCACTCACAGGAGGTGCTTTTACACTGAACAAAATAATCACACAGTCCTTTTTGAAACTGCAGTTGACTTCTCCGTGGGTCACAGCTATGAATCCTTTTGCAAAGTTATGTCCTCAAAAACCAAGCACATACTCTTTTTTTGCAAATTAGGCCAGTTACATTACAACATGCATTTTACATTTACGTAATGCTGGCGCTATATCTGTAAGAAAAAACTTTGCTATTGCTATTCAGGAAAGCATCCTGTCAGTTGCACAGGCGTGTTTTGAACACTGTATACATTGGTTTGTCTTGCTGCTTCATGTAATATCATTGTTATGCAACTGTCCTTTCTTATAAACATTGACAAACCACCATCTTGTTAGGGGTACTATACTACTCTGTAATATATCTGAACTGCATAGCTGTGCACACAATTGCCCGCGTACCTTGTGGTTCGTATACTGTGCACATTTCGTGTGTCCCTCTTTTTTTTTTCATGCGGTAGGATGGGACGCAGCAATAAACAGAGACAACGTGTGCCGAACAAACCAAAATTTGAGGTGCGCAGACATTGGTTACAGTATTGGTCCCTGCCACACGCGACCACAAAGGCGCTCCTTGAAACGCATATAACGCTTTTAGCAACGTAATATGTCCATAGTAGAAAGGCATGCTGATGTTATCTATATTTGCATTATAGTAGTCATTAATTACCCATGCAGTACGATGTCACACTGTGCTTCCTTCAGCATGATGTTTCTTGTAACTTGTGCATGTAATAAATGTCAGTAATGCTTTAAAAACATGACACTACAGTTTCACAATATACGTTTATTTACAGAAAGTATGTGCCGTCTTTGCATTGGTGTGAACACGAATAAATTCTTCTTTTACAAGGTTCTGTCTTGAAGAGACTGCTTATATATTCTTTCACATTACTTCTTCATTCACAAATGAGCACACTTCTGAATGAGAAAAAGGTACTTGAAATGCCAGACGATCTGTTTCAGCATCAGTTGGCCCTTTCAAAAGGAACAGTGTGGTGAATGTGCAACAAAAGAGCACAGTGCCCACAAGTTGTGCGTGAAGCAAAAGGGAAGCCCTGTGCTGTTATACAGGAAGTGAGGAGACAAAGACTCGGTGTGCACTCCCAGTCATAGAACAGATAGCGGTCACAGTGTTCGTGATTAGAGGACGGTCAGCAGTAACAAAAACAATAACAAACCCTTGCTTTCCAGAGAATTGGCTATAGCACTCAGCTGCCGAGTACAGTGCATTATATTGACAGTTGCTAAATGAAAATTTCCTACCTACCGCCATATAAAAATGACCCAGTCACGTGTAGTCAAGTTCTGCGAAAGACCTGGTCATACAGCATATGATGAAACCCAGCAGCGATTTATTATTACCAAGAAATTTAACTTCAAAACGTTTTCTTCTACTTGTTAGGTAACATCTTAGCAGGTAAGAAGTTGCGCTGCTAAGCTTCATTCAGCTTAGCATGGGTCGGTTCCTGCTGACAGCGAACACATCTCCATAAGGGTAACGTGCAGGATCACTGCTGTACTTACATTGAGATTCACGTTAAAGAGCCACAGGTGGTCAAGATAAATTCAGTCCTCCACTGCAGTGTGGCTCAGAATTGTATCATGGTTTTGGCACGGAAAACCGCATATATTATTGTTACTTCTTAGGCACATGTTTCTCACTGAAATGACACTTGCCTAGTGCTGTTGTCAGTGGAGCAGTTAGCCAAATAGCGGATTACCACTGCGGACAGCTTGTCCAGGAATACATGAAGAGCGTGATGACCTTCCTTGTCTAAGCAGTGGTTGGGGGTCATCTCTGACAACACTGCCGTGCTCACTATTGTAATCATCGCTGAAATCATGATTATTTCTGTCATATTCTACAATGCAAAGGCAAGTGCAACACTGCACATGCTGCAGCAATGTGAGATGCACATTCTGATTCTTAATGGAGGGTACAACTGCACGGCTGAACGCAGCGGAAGCAGCTCTTCAATAGCCCAGCACAACGCTTCATTACAGACTGCATTGCAGCATGTGCAGTGTAGCACTTGCCTTTTTAACACCGTTTCTGAGAGGACAGCCTCGGAGAGGTGTCAGGAGCCATGGTCCTGGTTTGCAGCCTCTGTCACCTGCACAAATACAAGTGGTGTGTTGTAAATACTACTTCAATGTAAGAGATCCACAAGGCTGAGCCACACAAAGAGAGCAATGATAGAATCACCTACATGATGTAATGCTACACTTCACCAGTCTGACTTACCCGTACTACGCGAAGCATGACTACTACAAATGGGCTGTCATGACAATGTGAGTCATTTGTCGATATTTTGGAGCGGACAACCGATAGCTGCAAGATGACACACATGCAGCGAGCGACATCCTGTCAGTTGTCACAGTTACCAACAGTACCTGTAGCTAATCAAACAGGGCATTAACCATAGCGCGAGCAAATATTCCGCTAGCTCAAACTGTGAATATCCGAACTTTTTGTTCTGCTCACCTAGAGGCCAGAAGGTACGGCCGCGGCAATCCGGGCCCCTTCGATGCGCTCACGCAGCCGCGTTGTACACCAGACGTGGGCGTCGTAGTCTGACCCCAGACGCAGTGGTTCACGGCAGGATTCCGATGTCTTCGTCGCAGATATGACGAAAGCGTGAACCACTGTGAGCCACATTTCGCTACGCGGACATGCGCTCCAAAGGATGGGAAGACCAATACTTACTAGCATGACGATGTGGGCGTAATGTCCCCTGCGGGGATAAAATGCCGCCTTGTGATGGTCGCCCTTCGCTGCAATGATGACGGCAAAGCTGCCGTCCACGCATCCGATGACGCCGGCAGCCGTAGGAAACATTCAATGCCCCCTTTTCATCCGGCGTCCACGGCAAGTGAACCCACTTGTTACGGATCCCGGCGTGCACGATTACCTCCGCCACAACATCGCACACAGTCTGCTCACCGCAGCTTACATGATGACAATAGTATCCTCGCTTCCAAACGAAGCTTGAAGGCTGCCACTCACGAAAAACCGAAGGCCGCACAACACCCACAGGCTGCACCGACAGCGCAGTCGGTCGCCTTCCTCGGCCACTTCGTCGCACAACCAGCACAACCGCCGCACCTTCCTTTCTTCGGGCGAAAGTGACGGCGAACTCTTTCATCGACTGCCATGTCAAACGCGTCGTCGGGCGCCCACGGCGCTGCCGAGCCGCCGAGCGACCGCCGCGAACAACACGAAAAAGCCTCTGAGAAATACGCTGGCACCGCCATGTTTGCTGTTCCGTCGAAACGGGGCCACTCGCTGGTTGTTCCGCGCTTCGACGGAACCGATTCCGTATATTTTAGCATAATGAGCGCGTACTCGTCATTTTGACGTCACCAAAATTTGAGCTTCCGACACGTCACTTGAGTGACAGGTGAAACGACCAATCACGGAGCGCTAATGGCGGCCAAAACGGAATACGGAACACGGAACAGCGGTTCGTTATACGGCCGCTGTTTTGCTAGCACGCTATCAAATGCTTGTACGTATGCCTACACGATATACATAACCACTTTGCTTAACGGTAATTGTATGCACTGTAATAAGCGAGTGCATGCACGTGTCGGTATGGCGCTAGGTCTAACCATCGTACCGTCCATTGAACAAAATCAGCGGCCGTATAATGTACTTTTATTCCGTGTTCCGTATTCCGTTTTCCCTGTTACGTCACGCTTAAGGCGCCGCCCATGCCGGAAGCCGCGACGTTTTTCGAATTTGGCCAATAAAAAGCGCTCGTAGCCGCCCATAGCTTGTAGAGCAAGACAAGTGCGGCAGTTGGCGTTTTTTAGGTAGGAATTCTGGGGAAATCCCTAGTATTTTTTAGGTATTTTCGGGAGGAAATTTTAGGGGCTTTAGTGACTTTTTGGCTGAGGGCCGCAAAGGGGCCGTATAACTCTTTTATTTCGTCCGCGAGCGTGTGACAAAAGAACAATTGTGCGTAAATGAAAATAAATTTGTTTTATGAGCTTCTGGTGCTAAGGTCAATGAAGCGTATTACGAAGTAAACGCAAAACAAACATATTTTGAGAGCCGTAGCCACATGGGTGTCGCTTTTGCATCCAATCCAAGTCGCTTAAGGCGGCCGTTGTAGGGTGGCCGTTGCGAGAAAAACAGCTGATCGTCTCTGCGAGCCGTGTTTTCTGTTCTGTCACCTATAATGCTGCGAAAAGGATGTGATCGCGACTACCGGGGAGTATTTTCGTCGCAGAGGAATATCGGAAGCTGCGAAGAGGAAGGAAAACATGGAATTCTAGCCGCAAGGTGAGTAAACAATGCCGAGCATGCCGTTACCGCGTTATGTTTACTTTGGTTCTTACAGGTAGCGAGCGAAAAAAAAAAGTCGTTATGAACTGGGGAAGCCTGTACTTCTATTGTCTGATATCTAGTAAGCTTCACCTTTTGATTTCGTGAACGATAGTGCGTGAGCGAGCGTAGTTACAGCGTACATGGACGTGCACATTCAGTTATTTCCCCTGTGCATTTTACGTACATTTCTGATCAATCGAACTTGCAAGAAGAAACTTGTTGCGTAAAACATTTGTGTTAACATGCACACCACGGTGTTTCATTTGTGATGATATATCGAATATATGCAGCATTGGTTTACCGCGTTGCGGCGAGAACTCTCAAAAAAAAAGAAAAAAAAAGAGGAGAAAATTTACGGAGCCACCTATGAGGCTGTTACAGCAGCGGCGGGCCTGTTTTTGGTGTGTGTGGCTAGAAGTGCTACGAGTTTTTCGCCAAGTTCCGAGTTTTTTTTTTGCCACGTAAAGGAGGCTCAAGTGTGAAGACTTAACGATGCTACTTTGAAGTGCTTGTACCGAGGTTAGGAAAAGCGGAGTCAATTCAGGGTCACATTTTCATGGAACAAAAATAAGTGAAAGCAACACTTCAAATCTATTTGACTTCTTGTGGTTGGGCCCTGGTTTAAACGTATAAATAACAAAAAACGGTTGGATTTTTTCTCCAGCTCAATGACAAATTCCTTGTCATCGCTGCCTATCCGAATCAATCCGATGGAGCATTAGTTTGGTTTCCTGTGTGTTCTTGCATTAAGTGGCCTGTAATACATTGTGAATTTCCCTACCTGCAGCATCAAGAGCTTGTCGATGAAGTGAGGGGCATGCGTTCGGCTACCTAATCGCAGGCACCCTCTAACATCTCCTGGCTGCCAATGGGCCTGGAGTTCCCTAGTCTTCACTGCTGCTGTAGCCACCTCGTCGGCCATGAACATTAAGACTTTATTGCCTCTTTCTTGGGGTAGTGTGAGCACGTCTGCCCAAGTTGCTTTGACATGTGATTGTCAGCCTTCTGAAATGATGCCCACAACACATATCATGTGGCGTCATTTCGTGCGGCAAGCCTGTAAGCATAGCCTTTCTCTCCAGTAAAACGGACACTGCAAGATTTCGTGGCAGTGCTTGCTCTTCATAAGTTTTTTGGCATATGCTAGTCAGCTATCTGAAATGATATGAAGACCAGGCTTGACTGTACACCAAAAGACTGTAGTTTCATGATGTCACTTGAAGCAGGAATGTATATGACACAAGTGTGTTTACAAGTTGCACTAAAGGATGATGTGCCTGTTTGCCATTCACAGGAGGTGCTTTTACACTGAACAAAATAATCACACAGTCCTTTTTGAAACTGCAGTTGACTTCTGTGTGGGTCACAGCTATCAATTCTTTTGCAAAGTTATGTCCTCGAAAACCAAGCATATACTCTTCTTTGCAAATTAGGCCAGTTACATTGCAATATGCATTTTACATTTACGTAATGTTGGCGCTATATCTGTAAGAAAAAACTTTGCTATTGCTATTCAGGAAAGCATCCTGTCAGTTGCACAGGCGTGTTTTGAACACTGCATACATTGGTTTGTCTTGCTGCTTCATGTAATATCATTGTTATGCAACTGTCCTTTCTTATAAACATTGACAAACCGCCATCTTGTTAGGGGTACTATACTACTCTGTAATATATCTGAAATGCATAGCTGTGCACACAATTGCCCACGTACCTTGTGGTTCGTATACTGTGCACATTTCGTGTGTCCCTCTTTTTTTTTTTCATGCGGTAGGATGGGACGCAGCAATAAACAGAGACAACATGTGCCGAACTTCAACCAAAATTTGAGGTGCGCTGACATTGATTACAGTATTGGTCCCTGCCACACGCGACCACAAAGGTGCTCCTTGAAACGCATATAACGCTTTTAGCTACGTAATATGTCCATAGTACAAAGGCATGCTGATGTTATCTATATTTGCATTATAGTAGTCATTAATTACCCATGCAGTACGATGTCACACTGCGCTTCCTTCAGCATGATGTTTCTTGTAACTTGTGCATGTAAAGATGTCAGTAATGCTTTAGAAACATGACACTACAGTTTCCCAATGTACGTTTATTTACAGAAAGTATGTGCCGTCTTTGCATTGGTGTGAACACGAATAAATTCTTTTTTTTACAAGGTTCTGTCTTGAAGAGACTGCTTACATATTCTTTCACATTACTTCTTCATTCACAAATGAGCACACTTCTGAATGAGAAAAAGGTACTTGAAATGCCAGACGATCTGTTTCAGCATCAGTTGGCCCTTTCAAAAGGAACAGTGTAGTGGATGTGCAACAAAAGAGCACAGTGCCCACAAGTTGTGCGTGAAGCAAAAGGCAAGCCCTGTGTTGTTATACAGGAAGTGAGGAGACAAAGACTTGGTGTGCACTCCCAGTCATAGAACAGATAACGGTCACAGTGTTCGTGATTAGAGGACGGTCAGCAGTAACAAAAACAATAACAAACCCTTGCTTTCCAGAGAATTGGCTATAGCACTCAGCTGCCGAGTACAGTGCGTTATATTGACAGTTGCTAAAAGTTCCTATCTACCGCCATATAAAAATGACCCAGTCACGTGTAGTCAAGTTCTGCGAAAGACCTGGTCATTCAGCATATGATGAAACCCAGTAGCGATTTATTATTACCAAGAAATTAACTTCGAAACGTTTTCTTTTACTTGTTAGGTAACATCTTAGCAGGTAGGAAGTTGCGCTGCTAAGCTTCATTCAGCGCATGGGTCGGTTCCTGCTGACAGCGAACACATCTCCATGAGGGTAACGTGCAGGATCACTGCTGTACTTACATTGAGATTCACGTTAAAGAGCCACAGGTGGTCAAGATAAATTCAGTCCTCCACTGCAGTGTGGCTCAGAATTGTATCATGGTTTTGGCACGGAAAACCCGATATATTATTGTTACTTCTTAGGCACATGTTTCTCACTGAAATGACACTTGCCTAGTGCTGTTGTCAGTGGTGCAGTTAGCCAAATAGCGGATTACCACTGCGGACAGCTTGTCCAGGAATACATGAGGAGCGTGATGACCTTCCTTGTCTAAGCAGTGGTTGGGGGTCATCTCTGACAACACTGCCATGCTCACTATTGTAATCATCGCTGAAATCATGAACATTTCTGTCACCTTCTGCAATGCAAAGGCAAGTGCAACACTGCACATGCTGCAGCAATGTGAGATGCACATTCTGATTCTTAATGGAGGGTACAACTGCACTGCTGAACGCAGCTTTTCAATAGCCCAGCACAACGCTTCATTACAGACTGCATTGCAGCATGTGCAGTGTAGCACTTGCCTTTTTAACACCGTTTCTGAGAGGACAGCCTCGGAGAGGTGTCAGGAGCCATGGTCCTGGTTTGTAGCCTCTGTCACCTGCACAAATAGAAGTGGTGTGTTATAAATACTACTTCAATGTAAGAGATCCACAAGGCTGAGCCACACAAAAAGAGCAATGATAGAATCATCTACATGATCTAATGCTACACTTCACCAGTCTGACTTACCCGTACTACGCGAAGCATGACTACTACAAATGGGCTGTCATGACAATGTGAGTCATTTGTCGATATTTTGGAGCGGATAACCGATAGCTGCAAGATGACACACATGCAGCGAGCGACATCCTGTCAGTTGTCACAGTTACCAACAGTACCTGTAGCTAATCAAACAGGGCATTAACCATAGCGCGAGCAAATATTCCGCTAACTCAAACTGTGAATATCCCAACTTTTTGTTCTGCTCACCTAGAGGCCAGAAGGTACGGCCGCGGCAATCCGGGCCCCTTCGATGCGCTCACGCAGCCGCGTTGTCCACCAGACGTGGGCGTCGTAGTCTGACCCCAGACGCAGTGGTTCAAGGCAGGATTCCGATGTCTTCGTCGCAGATCTGACGAAAGCGTGAACCACTGTGAGCCACATTCGCTACGCGGACATGCGCTCGAAAGGATGGGAAGACCGATACTTACTAGCATGACGATGTGGGCATAATGTCCCTTGCGGGGATAAAATGCCGCCTTGTGATGGTCGCCCTTCGGGGCAATGATGACGGCAACGCTGCCGTCCATGCATCCGATGACGCCGGCAGCCGTAGGAAACATTCAAGGCCCCCGTTTCATCTGGCGTCCACGGCAAGTGAACCCACTTGTTACGGATCCCGGCGTGCACGATTACCTCCGCCACAACATCGCACACAGTCTGCTCACCGCAGCTTGCATGATGACAATAGTATCCTCGCTTCCAAACGAGGCTTGAAGGCTCAGGCTGCCACTCGCGAAAAACCGAAGGCCGCACAACACCCACAGGCTGCACCGACAGCGCAGTCGGTCGCCTTCCTCGGCCACTTCGTCGCACGGGTGAAGGTGACGGCGAACTCTTTCATCGACTGGCATGTCGAGCGCGTCGTCGGGCGCACACGGCGCTGCCGAGCCGGCGAGCGACCGCCGCCAACAACACGAAAAAGCCGCCATGTTTGCTATTCCGTCGAAACGGGGCCACTCGCTGGCTGTTCCGCGCTTCGACGGAACCGATTCCGTATATTTTAGCATAATGAGCGCGTACTCGTCATTTTGACGTCACCAAAATTTGGGCTTCCGACACGTCACTTGAGTGACAGGTGAAACGACCAATCACGGGGCGCTAATGGCGGCTAAAACGGAATACGGAACACGGAACAGCGGTTCGTTATACGGCCGCAGTTCAGTGTGGGTATCACTTTGCCAATCAAGCACATCACATAGTAAATTTGGCGTCGTCCTAAACGCAAAGAAATGTACTAAATGTCGAGGTGTGAATGCAGAACTTTAGCGACACCAACTCATGAAGTGTTGGTGACCTGGAAATTCTTGCGATACCGCAAAGCATACACTAGCGTCTGCAGAGGCCGGTTAGCTATAAAAAATACCTGAAGCCACGCATTTCTCTAGCAGTACGCGTATTCATGTAAACAGAAAAGCGGAGTGCACAAAGTTCTAATTCAACTAATTACGCAGAAATACAGGCTCTAATTTTTTGTAGCCGCTAGAACAAGAAGTAAATATTTAATTGGCTCATTCGCATTACACTATTTATATTTTCGTATAGGCAAACCACAATTTAAACACGTGGAAATAAAGCAAGAAAAACATCGAGCACAGTGCAATACACGAATGTGACCGAGGGCCAGTACCCCATTGGTTGGCAGATTGCGCTTCTCTCACACGTAATATGAACGTTAGGCCGGTTTTTAATTTGGCAATGGAGGGCGCATGCATCAGCATTAGGCTGCAGTCAACGCGCTTTGTTCGCCGGCAATCGACTCAAACCGCCTGTGGCGAAGCTCCGTTGCGTACATTTGTATACGCGCCGCCGACCGCCTATCCACACAGATGCGGCGACGGTGCTACCATCTATAGCCCGATCTCGCCGCGAATAGCGCGACAATAACGCTAACGTCACTGCACTGTTGAAATGATGACTGAGTGGAGGCGCTGACGCGTTTGCACGCGGTGTTCCTTTGAAAATGCCAAACATGCCGAACATGCGCTCGTGACTCCATGCTCGTTCTTAGAGCCGTTTTATCGACGCTGCTATCGCGTGCTCCTAACTGTCTTCCTATCGTCACCGCCGTAGTGCGAGCTCGGAGCAAACTCGCGCTCCCGAGAAGCTCGGGCCATCCTGCATAGCACCTCTGACTTGCGCATGCGTTTTGACGAAAGTCACTGCAAAAATGCATTCATAAAACCTGAGCCCTCCCGTGACATGGGTGTCATCACGATAATTAAGGCAATTGAACAATATAGCAGATGAAAAGTTCGATATGGTGCAGAGGAAACCTTCTTGTAGCGATAGGTTGACGTGGTACACTCTAAGCACGGTAACGTTTACTAAAGGTGCATATTTTCGCAGATTTTTGTACTTATAAAATAGTAGTTATCTAGCAACCTTTGCAAAATTAACCTGTATTAAATAAAAACGCACCAATTTACTTTTAAAATAAGAGTTACGGAAATAACCTTCAGTACCCGTTCACAGTATCGAGCATTCTCACGTAAAAATGGTGGTTACGTTGTACAGTACACGCTGTTCTGTTTACACAAAACGGCTTGCAGAAGATTTATACGGCCACCGCTCTGCGCCTCTTCTTTCCTTCCCTCTTCTTTCCTCGACGCATTCCAGGAGGTTGCGCTCATCGCATGCTTGGATCAGCGAGGTGTGCTACAGCAACGGAAGCATAGCCTTCCACTCTTTCGCACTTCGTGCTGCGCATGCCTCGTCTTTTTTTCGCGCTTCCTTGTGCGGTTTTAATACCCCGTCTATATACGTACGCTAAGAAATGCGAACCTTTGCGGAAGGTGTCACATGGAAAGTGCTTCTTGGAACATACGCGCTGGCGCATAGTAATAATTGAAGTGCATGACTGCTTATAGAACGTGACAATTGCGGTGGCCGAGGCCAAACGTGTCGCCTCTGCTCATTAGAAGAGGCAGCTAACAAAACATTCGCATATTCGAGGCGACTTGGAGTTAGCGTGCACTACAGTAATTATCATCAGCGATTATTATTAAAATGTGGTCGACCCGTCAATATCAGTGAAGACCAGAGATTTTATAACAGTATCATGTTATGCTTGTCAGGCCATCCTCTCTTGTTCCAACTTCTATGCAGTTCAAGCATAGGTTGGCGTGATTATAACACTTCAATTATTTTTCTGCTGCTCGTGCACTTTTATTGCCTGTGTGATTCGTGCTTATCAAACTATGTGTTATCTGATAATAAATACCAGTCGTCTACTTGATACAAGGCTATTTGCCATTTTGTTCATGTGGGATCAGCAGTGGAAACGTGGATACTGACAAACTGTGAAGTTGACAAAGCAGGGAAGCTGCTGAAGGCGGTAAAGAAGTGTGCGGACAATTAACACTGCTCCTCACGGCGTAGACTATATTGAAAAGTGATATACAAACCTCTCGCCATACGCCATGTTTGGTCAGTTTTACGTACTTCTCGCAAAACCCAAAGAAATGCCTGAAATCATCGCGTATAAGTAGCTGGCTGGTACGTATGTGCATGTTATATATACGAATGCTGAATGCTATTATCAGAAAAACACGCGGTAAATGTAAATACATGCATGGGGGGAAATACAAAAACACAAAGAGCGCATATCAAGTGACGGAACGCGGTTTTCTCAAGAGATGCAAATTGCAATGCTTTAACATCTACGTAATTGAATCAAGAGAGGATACTTGTCTGATACACATGGCACAACTCATGATTAAGAATATCTGTCAATCACCTGCTCTTCTTAATTATCGTTTTAGTGGCCGACCACACTTGAACGACGTGATGCCAGTGGGCGAAGGCGTGACGTTATGATGCATGCAAGCTCTAAGCTCACTCCAAAGGAAATTGTTTTGTGTTTTTTTCTTGGGATGGAGGGAAGCGTACATCTCTTGCCACGGACACCGCAACCGTCGTGCTCTAAGAAGACATGTACCAGAATTATTGCAAAGCTCCAGCGTGTGTATTCAGGAAAAGGCAGGCTATATGACACCTCAGTGAAAGTTCTCATCACTTTGTGTACATATTTGTACGCTGCATAATAAAGCCGCAGAAAGAAGTAAGAAAGATTAGCCGTGCACCGAAAGAAGCACTAAAGGAAGAGCCACGCTTCTCTTGCTAGACGACACTTGGCTGGGCCGATCATGAGCGTCGCGAGTGGTCCGAAATATATCGCAAAAAGCAGATCGAAAGAAAAAAGAGCCACATAACCCTTTGATAGGCGACACCTGGGACGGTGGACCATGGGTGGAGCGGTCATATTGAGTGGAGCCCCCTGCATATAATACGTGATCAGTATCGTGCATCTCCCTAAGTACACTAACGTGTGTGGCATGCCATAACTGCTGGAACTTTCCACATAAGCAGGACAGATGAAACCCAGAGGGCAGCCAAAAAGAGGGTGATTCTCAGTCCTTTACTTTTGTCGCTCGAGTTGTGCGTGCTTACAAGAAATTTTCCTGAAGAAAAAAAAAAACATATACCATTCGAAAAGAATTCATATTTCATTGCTTTATACCACCAAAGCAGAATACGTCAAAATTAGAGTGATAGTCATCAATACAGATAAGTTTATTGATTTACAGCTTCAGGGACTTGTCTAGCTGATAGAAGGCCGCCGGTATTCAAAGCATTTAGCATTTCTCCTTGTTTTCGCCTGTGGTTAGTACAAATTTACAGAAGCAGGTGGTCAGGACCTGCAGTCAGACCTTCTCTTGCTGCACGCACCATCATGTATCCTGAGTCAATATGTCAGTTGCTGATTCTGCAATCTCCTTGCTGGACAGTGGATCATAAAAGGAGAGGACCGTTATTTTACACTATTCCAATGGTTACTGCCACTTTGCACAGAACTGCCGATAACATGTAATGTGACACACATACTACACGCCCCCCCACCCCCACCCCCCAAATATGAAGGGTGTCACTTTACCAATATATAAGCGTTCCTCAAATCTAGTATCCTGTGCAATACGTTTATCGGAAAATAAAAATATTATTTGAAAACGCACGTTATTCCCAAAAGCAATTTACTTCAGTTTAGCACAAGAGTCAGCAATACAATAACTTATGTGACAGTTTAGTAGCAGAAACACGACACCAGGTGATTACAAACAGAAATATTACAATTTACATTTTTCAGCGACCATACTTGGCATTTCACGTGGAGCTTGAATAAGCTCGTACCTAATTGTTTTCCTCAAGGGGCATATTCCACTTGACAGTTCATAACCTCGGCTGCACCGAACATAAGGGATAACTGCGTCTGGAGGTTTCCAAGCTGCCTATTAGGAGATCTTCCCAGCATGCCTTGGGCGGGATGTATGCTGTAAGCAGCTCTAACGCAACATATTCAATATGGCGGGAAAAATAATTTGTGTTGTCTCCGTACCTTTAAACATTCCGGCTTTGACATTAATTGACATATATATTGATTCATTTTTTCTAACCACAGTGACGCGTTGCTTTCACCCTAGAAGAGAACGAGAACACAAAAAGTTATCTTAGTGCCAGAGAAAAAAACGCCAGGCCTGCGCGGAAAGCGCAGCACAGTCGCAGCGAAAGCTCGAAGAGCGGCATTTCTAGAGCTCGTTATAAACTCTCTTGTGGCTACTAATACAAGTACACTAGCAGCGTACCCACTACGCCACAAATCATAATTTTTCTGAAGTTTGGAAGCACTCACCACAACATTACTCGTCATTGTGCGGAGATGCGAGGTACCATCTCTAAGACATTATGTGCAGTTTCTTGATGCGGCGGCTGATGACGGTGAAGCATTATGACTGAGCTTTTGTAATGGGTTGGAAGCTTTAAAGGACCCACTAGTTACGTAATTCGCATTGTGTGACGCTCGGTCGTTATTTCACTCTCCTACCAAGCTTTATAACGTACGCTACCGTGAGAAAGAGATAGAATGAGGGAATCAACCTTATTGAGACCCTGAGGAAATAATTCATGGGAGCCTTATGGGCTCCTTTGGCAACCAATAGAAGTGCACTTGCGAGGAACCTACTACGCTTTAAATCGTCATATTTTTTGTGAAGTAGGGACGCAGCCAGTATGCAATTTTTCGTCATTCTGCAGAGAACCGTGGTATCTGCTAAACACCTGTAAGGCATTATGCGCTCTTTGTTGATGCTGCGGCTGATAACGATGAAGAATTATGACAGAGCGCTTTGTAATGGGTTGGAAGCATTCAACAACCCACTCGTTGCGCCATTCGCATTGTATGACGCCCGGTTACAGAATACGCGTTGTGTGGCACTTGGTTGTTATTTTACTCTTCTATCACGCTACATTGCATATGTTAATGTGGTTCCTTCCCGAATTGAAGCAGTCGCAAGCACCGGCATAGCCCTGAGGTAAAATACTTAGCTCCCAAGCAGATGGCCCAGGTTCGAACCTCGTTCCATCCTTGAATTTTTTTTTATTTCCTTTTTCTTCTTATTTCGAGCGATAGTGGTTACGGACACCGGCGACGGACAACTACGACGCCAAAAACAGCCCTTGTTGTGATCTCATAACAGCTTTTGCTGTAAAAATGCCAGAAAAATGTTAGAGTGCCAGATTAAAACCACACTGACCACGTCCCCCTTTGGACTCATAAGATGATTGTTGGCATTCGTGCTATCTGAAAAATGATTAAGCCACAGCGTATCGCTTGTTGCGTAACATATTCCCAGCTGTCCCGTTTCGACATCGACACTGTTAGACGTAATCAAGCGACGCAGACCAAATAATGCTGCCGGTAATAATGCGTAAAAGCATGACATAAATTATTTTTCTGACTCGACCTACTCCTACAGTAGCGTAAGCATGAGCATGAATTATCTTCATTTTGAATGCCGTACATTGTGATCTGTATGAGTGCAACTATGCAACGACGATTACTTCAGCATATATTTGTGGTGAGGTTTCACGTTACATCAAGACGCAGGCGTTTGAAGTCTGACGGAAGCCCGTCTGGATGATACATGGTGACGTTAGAAAACCCTAGGCACTGAGCCGACTAAATAAAAAATCACAAACACACACACATACACACACACACGCACACACACACACACACACACACACACACACATGCACACACGCACGCAGGCGCGAGCACACACGCGAGTACACACACACACGCGCGCGCACACACACACACGCGACCACGCACACACACGCGAGAAGCACTCACACACGTACGCGCGAGCACACACGCGAGCACACACACACACACGCGCGCGCGCCAGCGCACAAACGAGCACGCATACACACGAGCACGCACACACAAGGACGCGTCGGCTCCCACACGGGAGCCTTGTTCACAATTAAAATGAAAACATGTGTCCGAGCGGTTCGCTTTAAATACGCTTCGACTCGAAATAAAGACGTCGTGACAGTCATTTTCTCTAGCGCGAGCACGTGCCTTCCCCCTGTGTTTTCTTACCAAGAGGCGCATTTCATTTTATTAAATGCGAAGCATTTCTTAGCGAACCTCAGACACTTTGGCCGTTTCTATCTACGTATCTATCTATCTATCTAGCCGCCTACGTCTGGGCGCTCTCCTGGTCGTCTCCATAGGTTGTAATGCACCAATATTGCCATAGGAGGGGATCATTGTATGAACAACACGATTCACTGGTCATGACATGAATAACGCAAAATACCTGTCGCGTACGTCATGAAACCCTTTCTCTCAGTCACGTGTGGCACATACCCGAATACCAGGGTCCACGTGATGCGGGTATGTGCCACAGGTGATACAGTCTCAATCAACCAAGTAACCACGAACATACACCGTGACATCTTTGTGGGGAGGAGAGTAAATCCTCCCCAGTTGCCTGGAGACAGCTGCAGACTAATGCATACCCAAATATCAGTCTACTTAACAAAATCTATCCGACTACATACGACTACAAATGCCCGCTATGCGGGGAACATGCAACACTGTCAGGGATGACAAGAGATGTCGAAAAAGAAGAGGAAGACCAGGAAAGAAATGAATGGAAAACGAATGAAGACAAATCGAAAAGGAGAAAGAAGCGAGAGGTGCGCGCGAGGGACGCCATCTTGGAGGGCGCGCGCAGAGGAGAACGGCGGTCAAGGCGACGGTGAAGATAGCCGATGGTCCGCGCAGTCTGGGTCTTGCCCCAGTCCTGTGGAGCGTGGAGCTAGCCTCGGCGAGCAGCGGTCTTCACGATCCGGTCGTCCAGCTGGCCGGCTGTGCAGTGAGCTGCCGGGACAGGTCAGCGCTTACGCCGCCGACCTTGAACGAGCCCGGGCTTGCGGCCACCCGTCAGCCACGCCAACGGTGCCCGGGCCAGGGTAAGCTGGGACGTGCCAGGAGTGCCTGCCGGCACCATTCCCATTCTGCAGAAGACGAACAACGCACGAGTACGTCACAGTGCTTGCGGAGCGCACTTCTACATCAACGGAGACTTCGGTATCGACGGACGCGGTGAGCGACGGTTGGGTGACATCGCGAACGATCTTCCTCGTAAGCGACCGGTGGTAGCGGGCGAGATGTGAGGAGGGACGGGAGTAGAACTTGGTCGTGATGTGACGTGTTAATTGCTTGGTTTTGGAGACCTCGTTATTTCTAGTTATTCCTATTCTTCTGTGTGTGTAATTGTCTTGTTGAGTGTGATGAAGTGTGTGCTTATGTCACACCTTGTCGCCTTCGTGTGTTCATTGCACGTGCTCAAGAAAAACGTGCCGGGCGTCCTACTCATCGTGACAACATTGGCAAGCCTGCCAGGATCCCTTTAAATCTGTCACGTGCCTTGGAGTGTCTTGAGCCGCGGGATGGACCTCGAACGGTTGATGTCGGCTGGACATGCCGCGGGTTTATCAGCAGAGGCTATCATGCAGTTATACGACGAGGAAAAGAAGAGGTTGAGAGAGGAGCGGGCGGAGGAGCGAGAAGCCGCGAAGGAACAGGAAGAGATTTCTATAGCAGCGGATGAACGCACATACAGAAACTTGATTTTAGAGAAAGAACTAACTGAAAAGAAGTTGCAGTTGCGTGCACTTAATAGTGGGGAAGGGGCAGGAGCGGTATCATATACTGCACCCCAGAGGATAGACAAAGTGTGTCCCCAAAAGTTTATCGCGCCATTTGATGAAAGGAGGGATGATTTAGACGCATACATTCAGCGCTTCGAAAGGATCGCAACTGCACAAGGGTGGCAAAAGAGCGATTGGGCAACGGGGCTCAGTATGTGTCTTGTGGGAGAAGCGTTCGCGGTCTTCAGCCGGATGCCAGCAGCTGACGCGCTGGAGTATGACAAGTTGAAGGTGGCCCTATTGCAACGCTTCCGACTAACTGCGGAAGGTTTCAGGGAGAAGTTCAGAACTTCCAAGCCCCAGGAAAATGAGACTGGCCAACAGTTTGCCGCCCGCATCTCCAACTATTTCGATCGCTGGTTGGAGATGGGAAAAATACAAACGACATTTGAAGATCTGAGGGATAATATGATCGCGGAGCAATTTTTGGCATCTTTGTCATCCGGGAGTCACTGTCTTCCTCAAGCAGCGTAACCTGAAGACGGTGGCAGAGCTGGCAGAAGACACACAGCGGAAACGTGCAGAGCAAGGCCAGACAATGAGACGGCTTGTGTGGTTGCAGATGACAGCCCTGGGAAAGATGACCATGTGAAGGTGAGGAACAAGGAGTGCACGTACATGACTAGTGCGGTTATGATATCTTCAAGGTCGGAAGACACGGAGACGTCAGTGCCAGTGGTTACTGGAATGCTACAGAGAAGAGAAGTGTCTGTTCTTCGGGACACGGGATCAAATACTGTGCTGGTAAGAAAGTCATTGGTCCCACAATCGCAGATCTTCAGAACAGAGAAGACAGTGCGATTGGTGGATGGAACTCTACGGTGAATGCCTATAGCACGAGTCCTGCTTTTGACTCCTTTTTACTGTGGATGGGTAGAAGCCGGACGTGTACAAAATCCACTGTATGATGTAATTCTAGGGAATATACCAGGTGTTAGAGGCGTGGACAATCCTGATCCATTGTGGAGCATCCCCACTACAGAAATGATAAGCGGCAGGAAGCCGGGAGCGACTGAAGACAGGGATGAGGACGGCAAAAGAGACGGGAAAACAACCACACGGGAAGTTACCGTACGTTCAACTGTAAAACCGGCAAGGAACAAGAATGAAATGGACGATAAGAAGAATGCTACGGAATCGATATTGAACGTAACCGCAAGTGAAATGAGAGAGAAACAAGAAGCGGACAGCACGTTGCGACGTTCGTTTGAACTTCAAGGGAAGTGGATCCACTGTAAGAAGAGCAGAGCCATGCGTAAATTCGAGAAGGTGGGAGAAGTACTGTATCGAGTGTTAAAGACACGCGATGGAAAAGAAAAACGACAGCTAGTAGTGCCAGCAGATCTTCGGAGGGCCGTACTCAACCTGGCTCACGACTCTATTACGGCTGGTCACCAAGGAGTGAGGAAGACGACCGCTCGAGTAACAGAAGAATTCTTCCGGCCATGCATGCAAAGCGACATTAAACGCTTTGTCCGATCGTGTGACACGTGTCACAGAACCACACCGAAAGGAACTATGCTACAGTGGAAAAGGAATGTTATTTATTAATATGGGGCGTAAAACGGTTTCATATTTTGTTGTATTGAACTCAGTTTGGGGTACAAATTCGTCATCAGCCACTGAAATATATAAACCGGTTAAAACATAACGCTAAAGTCATGCGCTGGAGCTTAGCACTCCAAGAGTATAACGTTTCTGTGCAGTACCTCAAGGGTAGAGACGATGTGGGGGCTGATTGTTTGAGTAGGGCGATGTAAGAAGCAACCAGTGATCATTGATGCAGCCAATACTACCTTTTGACTGTAGGGATGCTTCGATGTGTGCGTGATTTTTTTTATTTTCCTTATATTGGTCTGGTGTGACTCAACGGTACTCAACGAGGTGTGATGTGTGTGATCGTGAAGTGCGGTGATAGTGAGGAATACACGACAACATGTGCCGTGCGTAGTGGTGAAGTGCGGTGATGACGAAGTGAAGCGTCGGTTACAGGCAACGAAGTGAGGTGTGGTGCAGTGAGGTGTGGTACCCGTTATGAATGAAGTTTTTGGCAAGCAAAAACTCGAAAAAGTGGGGGCCATCTTGTCAGGGATGACAAGAGATGTCGAAAAAGAAGAGGAAGGCCAGAAAAGAAATGAATGGAAAACGAATAAAGACAAATCGAAAAGGAGAAAGAAGCGAGAGGTGCGCGCGAGGGACGCCATCTTGGAGGGCGCGCGCAGAGGAGAACGGCGGTCAAGGCGACGGGGAAGATAGCCGATGGTCCGCGCAGTCTGGGTCTTGCCCCAGTCCTGTGGAGCGTGGAGCTAGCCTCGGCGAGCAGCGGTCTTCACGATCCGGTCGTCCAGCTGGCCGGCTGTGCAGTGAGCTGCCGGCACAGGTCAGCGCTTACGCCGCCGACCTTGAACGAGCCCGGGCTTGCGGTTACCCGTCAGCCACGCCAACGGTGCCCGGGCCAGGGTGAGCTGGGACGTGCCAGGAGTGCCTGCCGGCACCAATCCCATTCTGCAGAAGACGAACAACGCACGAGTACGTCACAGTGCTTGCGGAGCGCACTTCTACATCAACGGAGACTTCGGTATCGACGGACGCGGTGAGCGACGGTCGGGTGACATCGCGAACGATCTTCCTCGTAAGCGACCGGCGGTAGCGGGCGAGTTGTGAGGAGGGACGGGAGTAGAACTTGGTCGTGATGTGACGTGTTAATTGCTTGGTTTTGGAGACCTCGTTATTTCTAGTTATTCCTATTCTTCTGTGTGTGTAATTGTCTTGTTGAGTGTAATGAAGTGTGTGCTTATGTCACACCTTGTCGCCTTCGTGTGTTCATTGCGCGTGCTCAAGGAAAAAACGCCAGGCCTGTGCGGAAAGCGCAGCACAGTCACAGCGAAAGCTGGAAGAGCGGCATTTCTAGAGCCTGTTATAAACTCTCCTGTGGCTACTAATACAGTTACATTAGCAACGTACCCACTAATGCATATTGTGTGACGCCCGGTCGTTATTTAACTGTCCCACCACGCTTTATAACACACTTTAACCAGAGAAACGTAGAGCGAGAGAGAGAGAGAATTGACTTTATTGAGACCCTGAGGAAATGGATCATGGGAGCCTTATGGGCTTCCTTGGCAACCAACAGAAGTGCACTTGCGAGGAACCCACTACGCTAAAAATCATTGTAATTTTTGAGAAGTAGGGCAGTAGGCACTGTGCCATTTTTTGTCATTCTACAGACAGCCGTGGTACCTGCTAAACGCATGTAAGGCATTATGCGCACTTTGTTGATGCTGTGCGTGATGACGATGAAGAATTATGGAAGAGCTCTGTGTAATGGGTTGGAAGCATTCAATAACCTACTCGTTGCGCAATTCGCATTGTGTGACGCCTGGTTACAGAATTCGCGTTGGGCGACGCTTGGTGCTCATTCTACTCTTTTACCACGCTATATTGCATATGCTAATGTGGTTCCTTCCCGACATGAAGCCTGTATAGGACCTTTTTGCAAAGCAGTTTCAAGCACCGGCATGGCTCAGAGGTTGAATACTGGGCTCCCACGCAGAGGGCCCAGGTTCGAACCGCGTTCCATCCTGGAATTTTTTTCTTATTTAGTTTTTTTTCTTATTTCGAGCGATACTGGTTACGGACATCGGCGGCGGCGGCGGTGGCAGCGGCGGCGGCGGCAGCGGCAGCGGCGGCGGCGGCGGCGGCGGACAACTACGGCACCAAAAACGGCCGGTGAAATGATCTCATAACAGCTTTCGCTGTAAAACGTGCCGGGCGTCCTACTCATCGTGACAAACACTTTATCATGTTACATGGGCCTGCCAACATTCAAAGGATGTGCCAATAAACAACACACCAACACCGGAGCAGTGGGAGGCTGCGCTGTCCTGCTCGAAGCCTGAAGAACAGCTCAAGTTGCTCGACAGAGCTCGCAAGATGGCAAAGGCCACAGGGGCCCTGGACTGAGGGCTCCACCTTCGCCGGGAGAATTTATTTGCACAAATAAAGTTTTTCATTCATACACCTTGACACAAGAAGACAGCGATAACCAACTTTAACCAGCGTTGAACCAGTGTTCTTTAACGTGCAGTGAAATCGCACAGCACACGGGCCTTTATCATTTCGCCTCCATCAAAATGCAGCCGCCGCGGCCGGGATCGAACCCGCGACCTTCGGCTTACCAACCGAGCATCATAACCGCTACACCACCGCGGCGGGCGCAATGAAATTGATGGAGCTGAAGACAAAAGAGCCCTGGAAGACGCTCGACTACCATCCACTCGTTCACGTGGTCCGCAACGTGGACCACGTGGTTTACGCAAAAATCAGGGTCAGTGCTTCCTACAATAACTCTGCCGAGGGTCCATGCCCCTCATCAGTGCCGGTGACTTGAACATTGATTTATGAAATCCCAACAACGCCGGCTTCTTACACTCGATGTGAACAGGGTATGTGAACTTGGATGTGAACAGGGTATCACAAGACCTCGTCGCCAAGTCCCGGACAGGAGGCATCATGCATCATTTCTTCGTAAGCGACATCTACGATTTCCACCAGCTGTACTATACCTTGCACTTCACTACACTTAGATCCCTCGTAGCCGCGATCACAAACGTATTCGATAAAAAGTCCTCTCCATCTGCTGGTGCTCACTGATCACGGTGATGACGACCTTGTTCAAGAACTGTCAAAAACCCCTTCAAAACACACACACGAGTTCGTGAAATGTGCGTGCGTTGTCCGTCATAAGGGACAAGTATAAACACAACGTCTGAAACACAACTGCGACAATTGTAACTGAGTGTAACGTACGTGCAGAGCGCCTGCGCGTGCCACTCGGCTGAATGGCACGCGGAGAAATTTTTCTGAAGAAAGCTTAGTTGTACGTAACGCCTGTCCTGTGCATCTGTGTTCCTTCTTTGTTCTGTTGGAATTCGTGCTATCCAGTATTGAAGAATATAAACACCACATATCGGAAACTTTGTCTGGGCGAGTTGGTGCGACATTGCAAAATATAACAGCACGAGGGACGGGACTGAAGACACAAAAAATAAAAAACGCCAGGCCTGCACTTAAACCGCAGCACAGTCACAGCGAAAGCTGGAAGAGCGGCGTTTCTAGAGCCCGTTGTAAGCTCTCTTGGGGCTACAATACAAGCAAACTAGCAAGGTACCCACTACGCCATAAATCACAATTATTGTGAAGTTGGGAAGCACTCACTAAGCCATTATTCGTCATTCTGCGGAGAAGCGAGGCACCAGCTACACGTGTGTAAGGCATTATGTGCACTTTGTTGACGCGACGACTGATGACGATGAAGAATTATGGCTCAGCCCTTTGTAATGGGTTGGAAGCTTTAAACGGCCCACCAGTTATGTAATTTGCATTGGGTGACGCCCGGTCGCTATTTCCCTCTCCCGTCATGCTGTATAACATACGTTGTCTTGGCGAGAGACGGGAAGGGGGGGGGGGCGAAGAACTTTACTGAGACCCCGAGGAAATGGATCATGCGCTTATGGACTTCCTTGGCAACCAATACAAGTGCACTTGCCAGGAACCCACTTCGCTCTAAATCAATGTAATTCTACTGAGACCCCGAGGAAATGGATCATGCTCTTATGGGCTTCCTTGGCAACCAATACAAGTACACTTGCGAGGAACCCACTACGCTATAAATCATTGTAATTTTTGAGAAGTAGGGCAGCAGGCACTGTGCCATTTTTCGTCATTCTACGGAGAGCCGTGGTACCTGCTAAACGCATGTAAGGCATATGCGCACTTTGTTGATGCTGTGCCTGATGACGATGAAGAATTATGGCGCAGTCCTTTGTAATGGGTTGGAAGCATTCAACAACCTATTCGTTGCGCAATTCGCTTTGTGTGACGCCTGGTTACAGAATACGCGTTGTGCGACGCTTGGTGCTTATTTTACTCTTCTACCACGCTATATTGCATATGCTAATGTGGTTCCCTCCCGACATGAAGCCTGTATAGGACCTTTTTGCAAAGCACTTTCAAGCACCGGCATGGCTCAGAGGTTGAATACTGGGCTCCCACGCAGAGGGCCCAGGTTCGAACCTCGTTCCATCCTGGAATTTTTTTCTTATTTCATTTATTTTCTTAGTTCGAGCGATACTCGTTACGGACACCAGCGGCGGCGGCGGTGGCAGCGGCGGCTGCGGCGGACAACTACGGCGCCAAAAACGGACGGTGAAATGATCTCATAACAGCTTTCGCTGTAAAACCACAGGACGAGAGCTGACTACTAACTGAGATTTATTTGATGAAAGTGCTTCCTTTATAGTGTCACATGTCACCACCAACAACACGCCCCCACTCACGAAACCAGTAATAGTACTATCATGAACGCTATGTCATACAAAACCTGAATCAACGCACAATTAACCACCGGAAACAGCAACCACGGATTATACAGACGCGCATGGAAATTGTCAAACACGCTTTAAGACACTATCACAGTTTAACATGTAAGTGCACACATCTCGTAAGAACACTGTATTGCGCATGCTGCTCCCAATCAGCACAGCTAGAAAGCAAGATGTTCCAACAACTAAAAAAAACACGACTAAAAACGTGGCAGCTGGAAAGACGATGAACCCCCCAATAACCGCAAAACGAGAGTGCTCTGTCATACAGAAGATGATCAACAGATGAAACCCAGCCCTGTCTAATTAAAACTTAAAACTTAAAAGGTTGTTCATACGTGGCCTTCCAAAAAGGCCATCTCGTCTTTGGAGAGAAATAAGGAAGGTTCGCTAACGCAACGTCTATCTATCTATCTATCTATCTATCTATCTATCTATCTATCTATCTATCTATCTATCTATCTATCTATCTATCTATCTATCTATCTATCTATCTATCTATCTATCTATCTATCTATCTATCTAGTCAGCACTCGTCCTGTGGTTTTTTTTGTGTCTTCAGTCCAGTCCCTAGTGCTGTTATATTTTGCAATACCACATATCAGCTTTCCGTGTGTAGTGTTGGTAACACCCATGTTGCTGTCGGCATCGTTGCGTAACTGTAAACAACTGGTTATATAACACATGTGCGACTCTTCAACGTATGTGTGTATACCATTTGCACATTTCTCTACCGTCATTCCGCCAGGTTTTGCTCAATGCAAAAAATTACGCCACAGTCACTTTCCCGCGCATGCTTCGCATAACATCGATTCCCACGGTACGTGGGATCTGCCGAATTAACCTTGTCACTTTGAGCTTTTCTATCTATCTATCTATCTATCTATCTATCTATCTAGCCGCCTACGTCTGGATGCTCTCATGATCGCCTGCTCAACTTGGTGTAGACCAAAATTGGCATGAGAGGATAAGGGGATTTGACGAATATGACTGTTGGGTCATTACATGAAAATGTGAAAATCCTGTCGCGTACGTCGTCAAACCCTTTCCTTCAGACACGTGTGGCACATACCCGTTTACCTCGGACCGCGGTGTACAGGTATGCGCCACAGGTGATTGACAATTTATATCTACCCAGGAACGGCGATGTCAGACATTGGTAACTTACATGCGAGAGCGTTAAGGAAAACCGAGACTGGCAGCGTTGACCGGACGAATAGAAAGAATGAAAATTAGAATGCCAGCAGGAACTAAACCCAAGAATTTTGCGCGGCAATCAGGTATTCTACCACAGAGCCACGCCAGGCCTATGAACATGATTGGAAAAACAGGATATGCAAGCGTAATGTCGGTGCAACGTCAAGTGTGGTTATGGTGCTGGCGATCTAATTTTACAGGAAAGCAAAAAGCACTGCCATCAGACCTGCGTGATAATCGTGCGGTAGCTGTCAAACGACTTCGCTGCCTACTTCATCGGCTATCTCAGAGCAAAGAAATTCTGCTCAACTATGATGCGGCACTCAGACAGTATATTAAGGATGGTCATGCGGAACCAGTTCCCCTCGTCGAGGATGCGACTACCACAAAATACTACATGCCCCACCGAGAAGTAATAAGAGAATCGTCCACCACGACGAAACTCCGAGTGGTCTTCGATGCGTCGTCCCATGCCACGAGAATGACTTCGCTAAATGACCACTTAGAAAAAGGTCCCAACCTCAGCAACGACATGTTGAAGATGTTGCTGCGCTTTCGCCAGCATCAATTCGGAGTCGCGGCTGACGTCCAGAAAGCTTTCTTGCAGATTGGAATCAAGCCGTGTGATAGGGACGCCCTGAGATTCCTTTGGTTTGAGAGAACACCAACAGGAGTACATGACATGAATCGCGTTCGCGATTACCGCATGACTCGCGTGCCCTTTGGCTCTACGGCAAGCCCTTTTTTTACTGGTGCCGAAACCCGACCCGGTTTTCGTGGAGGACCATGGAACGACTGCGAAACCGCATAGAACCGCCAGACCACACGAAGATACTCGAACTACTGTGGAACACCAGATCAGACAAGCTAAGCTTGAACGTCGACCCTGTTCTTGAACGTCTCCAAGGAGCTAAGCCTACGAAACGGGTCATCTGGCAGACCTCCGCTCGCCATTTCGACCCTCTCGGTCTTGCAGCTCTATTTCTTATCCGCGCTAAGATTCTCTTTCAGCGTATTTGGCAGCTACAACTTGATTGGGCTTGTGAAACTCCAAATCAACTTGCTCAAGAGTGGGATACAGTCGAAACCCGCGATAACGAAATCCCGAGGGAACGAAATTCTCACCGCAACGAAATATTTTCGGAGCACCGGCGAACGCCCATAGGAGTCAATGCATTTCGTAACTCGGGACTAACAAAGATATTCGTACCGCAGTCCCTCATTAACGAAATTTTTGAAACACGAGTGCGCAAATAATCTACTCTTGCAACATTAACTACATGCGAAAACTGCTGAAATGCATTCATGCTACACTTAAATTGTGCAAAACTATCGCTACAGCGCACCTGAGAAGCAACCGCCATCATTGTTTACAAAAAAAAAACATGAAGCTGGCGACAATAATGATGGTGATAGCTTGCCGAAACCCCTGCTCGTTATCGCGGGCTACGTAGCCGAATCCACATTCCTCATGGAGTTTCGTCCGTTGGCTTGGCTCTGTCGGCTTTGCGCACTGATGGTCGCGTGTGTGGAGCCATTTGTGGAGCGTTTGTTTGGTCGCATGGTGCAACGAGAACGGTGTTGCGATTGCTTCGTCCGATTTCGCTGCCTGCGAAGATGCCGCCTCCAACGAAAAAGCGGAAGTTCATCACGCTGGAAGATAGAGCTGCAATCATCAATGAGGTGGAAAAGGGCAGGGAAAAAATGGGCATTGCCGAAGAATTCGGCGTTGCGTGCAGCTCGCTGTCCACGATTCTGCACTGATCCAGTGGAGCCGGAAGAAGGTTCACCTGTAGGCGCACTTGATGATGGTACTGATGACAGCGCAGTGGCGCCGTCACTGACCAGTGCATGGGGCGAACTTTGTGCCGATAGGCAAACGAGATTCCCAATCGAGATGCATGAAATTGCTGCATGGTAAGGCCCGCCAAAGCAAACTTACCGACTTTAGGAAATAAAATGTGTTTTTTGTAAATTTCATGTCTTTTCTGCCGCATTCTCGCGCCAACGAAATTCCCTCAAGAGCGAAATTTTGTGCTTGCCCTGCCGATTTCGTTATTGCGGGTTTCAACTATATGTGGTGCAGAGAAGTCTGCGATGTCAAGACTCTTTCAGTACCCAGGTTTTGTTTGCCAATTAGCGACTTGGATTATAAGCTCCACGTATTTTCGGGCGCAAGCAAGGCCGCCTACGGTGCCGTTGCTTACCTGCGGCACAACCACGATGAAGCACCTGTTGAGATGGTCATGGCGAAAGCCCGAGTAGCTCCCATAAAACAGCTTTCACTTCCACGGCTTGAGCTTATTGGAGCTTTAATGGGTGCCCGACTAGCGAAGTTCATAAGAGACACACTGGCAATCCCTTCTTCCAAATGCTATTTTTGGACTGATTCAACGGTGGCGCTTGGTTGGATCCGAGACGTCGCTCCAAAGTGGCAAGAGTTTGTCAAAAACAGGGTCACAGAAATCCAAGGTCTTACTGACTCTTTCCAATGGAATCATTCTCCTGGAAAAGAAAACCCCGCGGACCTAGTTTCCCGAGGCACATCAATAAAGTCACTAATTGGCAGCGAAATTTGGTGGCGAGGACCGCCTTGGTTGGCAAGACGCAAAGAATGGCCCAAGCATCCGACTCCTGTAAAAGATGATGTAAAAGAGGATTTGGCAGTAGACACCGTAACGCTCTATGCACCCTCGACATCGGTGGACACTGTTTTCGACCTATCAAGATATAGTTCTTGGTTGCGGGTGCTTAGAGTTACGGCTTGGATATTGAGGTTCGTCGCAGCCTGCCGTGCCCGGCCAACCCCTCAAGGACACCTAACGACTGAGGAGCTTGCCGCTTCTGAAAGGTACTGGCTTTCCATTACCCAAAAGCAACGATTTGGCATTGAATTAGCAGCCCTCCAGGCAGGACGAGATCTCCCCAAGGCGTCGACTATTCGGGATTTGCACCCCTTTCTTGCTGAGGAGGATGGCTTGCTGCGAATTGAAACGAGACTTCGGAACGTCGTGTACCACGAAGGCATCAAACACCCGATCCTGCTTCCCGGTAACCACATCGCCACTGAACTCATCGCAACGGGCTTGCGCCGGAGGCTTCTTCACGCAGGAGTCGCAACAACCATCGTAGAACTCCGAGAGCGCTTCTGGGTGACGAAGGGGAAGCAGTGCATGAAAAGAGTGATCGGGCGGTGTACTTGGTGCACGCGATTAAGGGTGAAACCTGCGACCGCTCCGATGGTGGCGCTACCTGCTGACCGAGCGAATGTGTCCAAACCATTTGGCATTGCTCGTGTAGATTTTATTGGACCAGTGTACCTGAACAGTGAGCCGGCACAAAAATCCTACATCGTACTGTTCACTTGCGCGGTAGTACGTGCTATTCATCTGGAGCTTGTCTTGCGCTCAACAGCCGACAGTTTCTTGGAAGCTTTTCGGCGTTTCATTGCACGTCGTGGACTTCCGTCAGTGATCTACTCTGACAATGCTCTGTGCTTTAAACGTTCTTCTCGCGAACTTCGTGTTGTATATGACACTATTCGGGGAAGTGAGGTTGGGAATTATCTGTCTCCTCATAGCAATACGTGGAAATTCTCTACTGACCGCGCTCCTTGGTGGGGAGGATTTTGGGAGCGTATGGTGATGTCAGTGAAAGAAAACTTGAGGAGAGCTCTAGGGAGGTCACTTCTAGATTATGGTCAAATGAGCACGGTCCTAGCAGAAATTGAAGCCATCAATAACAGTAGACCTCTGACGTATTCATATACTGCCCCAGAGGAACCAGATGTCTTGACACCTGCCCATTTCTTGCATGGCAAGCGACTAACGGCACTTCCTGACTTACAAACTGTAGCCGTGGTACCTAGCACCCATACTGAGCTACTTAAACATGGATACAGAGACAAAAGATGCAAAAAGACTTCTGGAATCGCTGGTACAAGGAATATTTATTACTCCTTAGAAGCGCCCATAATAGGCCAGCGGTGGACATCACTAGTATTGCTGAAGGCATTATAGTCATAGTGCGTCATGATGCCTCGCGCAAGTTGTGTTGGAAACTCGCACGTGTTCTGAAGGACATACGTGAAACGACGGCATTGTGCGTGCATGTCGCCTAAAGCTAGCCGACGGCAAAGTAATCACGTGGCCTATACAACATTTGTGTTGCCTAGAAATGCACCCGTGGCAGTTCGTGGGCCGGAAGTGTTAACAAGAGAAAAACATAGCGCGCGCTAGAAGAAGAGGGAGACGAGAAACGGCGCGTGGCACGCGGGGCTTTGGTTTTTGCACGGGAATAAACGGCAGCGTTGGGACGCGCTGCTCTATATCTTCAGGCGTATTGTCCTTAAACCCGGTTTATATTAGAACGAAGTCTTCGGATTTTGCACCGTATTCACAAACCCCAACCTTATCTTAACGCTATAAGGCGGCCTTTCGTCAGGAAAGAAAAAAGTGTAAGGATAAGAAAAGGTCACAGTGCGTTTCCTAGGCCCGTATTCACAAACCAACCTTATCTTAAGGCTATAAGGCGGCCTTTCGTAAGGAAGGGAAAAGTGTAAGGATAAGAAAAGGTCGCAGTGCGTTTCATAAACTCGTCTTATTCGGTTTTAAGGCAGCCTTACGGAAGGCGGCCTTGTCGTCATAAGGAACGAGCATGAGAGCGAGGCTATGAACTTTTACTGGCTCATTGTTGGTTTATTAGCAAGAAAAATTAACTACATGCTCCTCAAAACAATAATACAAATGCAGTAACGCATGACCGTGCAAGTTTCGGTAAGAAAGCGCGCCATCTTACTGCGCCGTTTTCTCCTTTTCTTTGTTAACGTTTTACCGTTGTCATAGCAACCGGCGGCTCGCGTAGACGCGTCGCCATATGCGGAGGCAGACGCGCCAGTCCACGAAGCGCTGGTTTCTACGAGGGCGCCGACATGCGCGTGAATTGCGAGCGGTTTTTTTCCGTCTGCCTGCGTGTGTGCGTGTGTGGCTGTTTGCGTGGGTCATACGCTTGGTATTGAATGCGACAGAAAGATGAAAATTGAATTTCACTGAAGATCCAGCGCATGTAATCGACTTGAAAGCATCGCATTGTGATAGCACGCTGTGTTAGTGGAAGACAACACGAGAAAATGGGAGCTGCTCAAAGCAGCAAGGGCGACGTGTGCAAAAATAGGTAAAAAATATCCCATCCTGCACAGAAACACGTCGGCTTCCGCGCCGTACCCTGACTGATTTTTTCACACGTTTAGTAATGCGGGGCAGCGTGGAAGTCACCATTCACGATTTGAAAAGCACCTACGCCGCAGAAACAGAGCGCCACCAGGAGCTGAAGGAGCGGTGTGACGGGAAAACCGACATATAGTGAGGGCCGTTTCCAGCGGCAAGCTCGGGAAAATTAAGTGCACGCTTCGATAAGCGCAATCTGCTCAGCAACACATCGTCGCTGAACTCGAAGAAATTTTGACGGTTCCCGAGCACTCGCAGCATAAATTGCACATATGGATGCCGGTAAGGTACGTCACCTTTTCTTTAATGACATTGTAAAGCATCTTGCGTAATCAGCCATAGCGCGCCGCATAAGTGGCGCTATGATACCTACGATACAGGCGTCATATTGCCACGCCCACTTCTTGTTTTATTTTTGATGTATTCGGGTTTGAGCAGCAAGGACGTTATCAACGCCCGACGCTGTCCGCGAAGCAGTGTTCGAGAAGCTTCACGATTTTAGTAGATCGTTGTGTTAATATTGCGCGCCGCACGCGAACGTTCCAGCTTTGTCGAGAGATAACGCCGCCACCAGCGATATCGCTGGAAAGTCCGATAGCGCCTGTATAAAAGCCGACGCGCTTGACCGCTTCTCAGTTGATCGAAGGTCGACGCTCTGTTCGCGGCTATCAGTGTATTGCTGTAGTTTGACTTTCAGTTTCCCGGCCACATATTCGGCCAAATAAAGAGCTTCATCTTCACCACGCAAGCCATTGTCTTTGCCGACATGACAACCCCGTGACAATATCAGATTAACGTCTGTGGTTGCAGTGTTGGCTCCGCTTTATAGCAGTCTAATAAACATTACATATGTGTTCGTACGACTCAGCAAGCTCTATTGAAGCATTGCTCGAACCCGGAGGAATACATTAATGAAAGTTACGTATGATATTCACATCATCGCACCGTAAAGTGCACTAAGTCCGCCAGAACGACGCCGTGTACTCTTCATTTCTTAGGAGGCTGGGCGATGGCCTCATGCTGACCGATGGCCCCATGCTGACCGGGGCAGGGGGGTGGCCGCCCCCTTAATCACCTAAGAGGGGGGGGCGCAAAAGCTGCCCCACACATTGACTTAGTAGGGTGGGGGTGCTGCGATGAACCTTCGCCCCCCCCCCCTTATGGGGAACCCTGCGCACGCCTATGATCATGACCAGCTGCTGGTGCTCACTGACCACGGTGATGTTGACCTTGTTCAAGAACTATCAAGAACCGGTTCCACACATGCATACGGGTTCGTGAAACGTGCGTGCATTCTCGATCATTAGGGCCAAGTATAGGCACTACATATCAGCTTACCGCTTCAGGTGTTGTTAATACCCACGTTGCCACATATGCGCACATATGCTGCTCTTCAGCGTATATGTGTGCGTATAAAATTTATACACATATTTAGCTTCATTCTGCAGAATATCGTTCCCCGACGCCATCACGTGATTGCTGAGAGAGTGTAAGTGGGAGAGGCCACAGCGTCTTACCCAGCCCCTTCCACAGGCCCGAACGCGCTAGCGCGTGCCAGCACACATGGGTTTGTCTGCGTTGCGCCAAGCTAGGACAGCATACGGCAGCCCGGTCCCCTAAAGTGCTCTGCACGTATCGTCATCAAGTCGGTGGAAGAACAAGAGGAAGAATACTTCTCCTTGGCGCGAGCGCGCACTCAGATGGCTATGCTAGGTGGTAGAAAGCGGATGGTCGCCAAGGGACGGACACAGCCCCGAGCTAAAGCTGCATCTAAAAGACAAAGTGTATCAGATCTTTATGAAAACAAGAGCTCTGAGAGATGCACATGCTTTTAAGCGCTTCAGGAACCAACTGAACAAACAGCTCCGAGAAGCGAAACGAATCTACTTAAGCAGTATTTTTTTCCCCGAAGTACTTAAAAACCACACCTTATGGGGACCCCCAAAACAATCCAGTTTATCAATTCATATTAACGGCGTTACATTAACGGATGTACGCTTGGCGAATTCCTTCAACGACTTTTTCGCAGCAGTAGTAAATTGTAAGTACGATCCAAAGTGCATTCAGTATTCCACAGCACCAATACAGAAAAGCGCATTTTTATGTCCAACTACTGCGCATGAAATTTTAACGTCGGTTTCGTCACTAAGAAACAGTATGTGTTCGGATTTTCATGACTTGCAGGTCCGGCCTATAAAATATGTAATCGGTAGTATCGCACCAATTCTAGAACAAAGTATTTACCTTATGTTTTCTGTTGGTACATTTCCCAAACAACTCCAGATGTCAAAGGTAACTGTTATATTCAAAGGCGGTGACATCACTAACTTCTACAACTATAGGCCAATTTCAATTATTCCCATCTTTTATAAATGCATTGAAAGATTAATATATAAACGCATGTCCAGTTTTTCAATGAAACATAACATTATTACGCCTTGCCAGTTTGGTTTCCGAAAGGGATGTTCAACTGAGACGGCTCTTCTGATCCAAAAGGAGCTTATCTTGCAGTCTTTCGAAGATCATCTCTGCACACTAGGCATTTTCATTGACTACTCAAAAGCATTTGATTCAATTAACCTCTATTATTTGTTCGAGAAACTGCGGCATTATAGCTTTAGAGGTACTTTCTTAAAACTTATAATTTCTTACTTTAACCATCGCCGCCAGCAGGTCAGTATTAATGGTTTTGTATCCCATTTCACACCAGTTAATGCTGGTGCGCATCTGGGTAGCATTTTTGGCCCATTGCTGTTTATTATATATGTGAATGATATAGTAAATATTCGTGCTAGTACTAAATGTATAATTTACGTAGAAGATGCAAGTACTTTATTACAGGACGTGACCCTTCAAATCCCATAGAAAAAGGCAACGCAGTCCTAAGCAAAATTCACACTTGGAGTATCGCCAACTCTTTGAACTTAAACGCGGCAAAAACTAAAGCTGTTTTGTTTCGGCCTCAAAACAAAGCACTGAATATCACAAACAGTCTAAAATTAGGTACGTCAACTGTAGAATTATCACGCGTTGCTAGAAGCCCGGGAGTCATTTTTGAAGAGAATATGACGTGGACAGATCAATTGATTGCCACCTTAAATAAACTTTCAATAGTCGTAGGAATATGATGCAATATTCTTTGCATCCTGCCAGAGAATGTAAAGTTGTTAATTCACAAGGCATTGTTTTTGTGTGATTTATCCCATTGTTAGTTAGCCTGGGGCACTACCACCAAAACGAACATTCAGAAATTACGCAAACTCCAAAAGAAAGCCATTCGAAACATCGTTAGTGCCGTATACGACGCACACATGCAACCAGTTTTCAAAGCTCTGAACTTATTTCCAGTGAATGAACTCTATCGCACGATCTTGAAGAAACGCTACACATCGGCTACGAAAAGTAACGACATATTTTCAGAGTTCTCTGGGCTAAGTCATTCTAAACATGTGCGCATTTTAAGTGTCCGTGAAGTCTGGAGGTTGCCCAGGGCGCGAACAAATTACGGAACTCGGATGTTAAAATACCAGTTAACAATACTACTTAATAATTCCGAGTAACATACTTCACACTTCGCGTACATAATTCGCATCTGTCTGATGATAAAAGTGTGTGTATCGAGTGCATATTAATCTGCTGTACCAGTGCCTTTTTCTTTTCTTTTTATTGTGTACATATTTTATTTCATTCGCTGCTGTGTACAGGCCTACATCATTGCTTTTTTTCAGTTACCAGCTTATTTATGATATTCCAGCGAAGAGAACTGCCATGTTCCCGTTTTGCGTTTCTGTACATTCCGTATGTCATGTTTGCAAGCCTGGGGATACGGACCCTGCCAAGCCTGAGCTAAGGCTTTTTTGTCTGTACCCACCATGTTTCATTGAGTGTTTTTTTTTTAAATTGACAATAAATACTGACTGATTAATTGACTGATTGATTGATTGATTGATTGATTGATTGATTGATTGATTGATTGATTGATTGATTGATTGATTGATTGATTGATTGATTGATTGATTGATTGATTGATTGATCGTGTGCTAGGTAGCCCGATCCCCCATTACAAAAAGTACAAAAAACCCTGCGGTTAAAGGAGTACAACCTTCCAGGAGAAAAATGTTCGAGTTATACAGTCGTTCCGAAAACGGGGATTGTAAAGCAGGCGTAAAAAGAAAAAAAAACAATTGCGATCACATCATTATACAAACACTAAACGCAGTTATTTTTGTGATATACTACACATTTTGGCGAAAGTGGGCTAAATAAAAAAAAATTCGGCAGATCCCACGTACCGTGGGAATCGATGTTATGCGAAGCCTGCGCTTGATGATGACTGTGGCGTAATTTTTCATATTGAGCGAGACGTTACGGAATGACGCTAGAGAAATGTGGAAGTCGTATACAGATACTCATATGCTGAAGAGTCGCACATGTATTATTTAACCAGTTGTTTACAGTTGCGTAACGATGCCAACAACAACATTCGTGTTACCAACACCAGACGCGATAGGCTGATATGTAATGCTTATATTCTTCAATACTGAATAGCGCAAATACGAACAGCACAAAGAAGAAACACAAATGCAAAGGACAGGCGTTACTCGAAACGAAGCTTCATTCAGGAAAGTTCCCCTGGATATACACAGAGCCGAGTGGCACGCGCAGGCGCACTGCACGTACGTTAAAGTCACAGTTGCAGTTATTACAGTTGCGTTACAGTTGTTATGCTTATACTTGTCCGTTATGACGGAGAACGCCGGCACGTTTCACGGACCCTTGTGTATGCGTAGAAGGGGTTCTTGACAGTTCTTGAACAAGGCCATCATCGCCGTGATCAGTGAACGCCAGCAGCTGGATCGGACTTGATAATCGGATCCGTTCGTGATCGCGGCTACGAGGGATCTTAAGTGTAGTGAAGTGCGAGGTATAGCAGAGCTGGTGGAAATTCTGGATGCCTCTTACGATGAAATGATCTGTAACGCCTCCTGTCCTGGACGTGGCAGCGAGGTCTTTTGATGCCCTGTCCACATGCAAGCCGTCTTTCATGCAGTATAAAGACCAGGCGTTGTTGGTTCTTGATAAATTAATGTAGGAGTCAAAGGTAATGATGAGAGGTCTGGTTCTCTCGGTAGAATTATTCCAGGAAGCATTGCCCCCGGTTTTTGCTTATTCGACGTGGTCCACGTTGTGTACTACGTGAACGAGTGCGTGGTAGTTGAGCGTCTTCCAGGGGTGTTCTGTTTTCATTTTCCTCACTTTCCTTGCGTCCGCCGCGGTGGTGTAGCGGTTACGGTGCTCGGCTGCTCACCCAAACGTCGCAGGTTCGATCCCGGCCGCGGCGGTCGCATTTCGATGGAGTCAAAACGCTAGATGCCCGTGCACTGTGCGATCTCAGTGCACATTAAAAAATACCAGATGTTAAAAACTCCGGAGCCCTTCGCTACGGCGTCTCTGATAATCATGCCGTGGTTTTGGGACATAGAACCCGAACAAATAACATTATTATCCCTTTCCTTGCGTGCCAATGTGTGTGTTCGCGTTTGCTGTGTTGGTTGAGACTTACATTGTATTACCTGTGGCACAGACCCGCATAACATGAACTCTGGTATTCGGGTATGTGCCACACGTGACAGAGAGAAAGGGTTTCATGACGTGCGCGACAGGTATTTTGCGTTATTCATGTCATGACCAGTGAATCGTGTTCGCCATATACTGATCCCCTGCTATGAAAATTTTGGTATATTACAAGTTATGGAGATGACCAGGGGAGTGCCGAGACGTAGGCGGCTAGATAGATAGATAGATAGATAGATAGATACGTAGATAGAAACGCCCAAAGTGCCTGAGGTTCGCTAAGAAATGTTTCGCATTTAAAAAGAAAGAAAAACGCAGCCTATCCTTATTCCACAGATAAAATAAACTACAGTGAAGGCATGGAAAGTGTGGTTGATACTTTACTACTTTTTGCCGAGACGTAGGCGGCTAGATAGATAGATAGATAGATAGATAGACAGATAGATAGATAGATAGATAGATAGATAGATAGATAGATAGATACGCCCAAAGTGCCTGAGGTTCGCTAAGAAATGCTTCGCATTTAAAAAGAAAGAAAAACGCAGCCTATCCTTACTCCACAGATAAAATAAACTACAGTGAAGGCATGGAAAGTGTGGTTGATACTTTACTACTTTTTGCCGAGACGTAGGCGGCTAGATAGATAGATAGATAGATAGATAGATAGATAGATAGATAGATAGATAGATAGATAGATAGATAGATAGATAGATAGATAGATAGATAGATAGATAGATAAATAGATAGATAGATAGATAGAAACGCCCAAAGTGCCTGAGGTTCGCTAAGAAATGCTTCGCATTTAAAAAGAAAGAAAAATGCAGCCTATCCTTATTCCACAGATAAAATAAACTACAGTGAATGCATGGAAAGTGTGGTTGATACTTTACTACTTTTTGCCGAGACGTAGGCGGCTAGATAGATAGATAGATAGATAGATAGATAGATAGATAGATAGATAGATAGATAGATAGATAGATAGATAGATAGATAGATAGATAGATAGATAGATAGATAGATAGAAACGCCCAAAGTGCCTGAGGTTCGCTAAGAAATGCTTCGCATTTAAAAAGAAAGAAAAACGCAGCCTATCCTTACTCCACAGATAAAATAAACTACAGTGAAGGCATGGAAAGTGTGGTTGATACTTTACTACTTTTTGCCGAGACGTAGGCGGCTAGATAGATAGATAGATAGATAGATAGATAGATAGATAGATAGATAGATAGATAGATAGATAGATAGATAGATAGATAGATAGATAGATAGATAGATAGATAGACAAACAGACAGACAGACAGATGGATAGATAGTTGATAGATAGATAGATAGATAGATAGATAGATAGATAGATAGATAGATAGATAGATAGATAGATAGATAGATAGATAGATAGATAGATAGATAGATAGATAGATAGATAGATAGATAGATAGATAGATAGAAACGCCCAAAGTGCCTGAGGTTCGCTAAGAAATGCTTCGCATTTAAAAAGAAAGAAAAACGCAGCTTATCCTTACTCCACAGATAAAATAAACTACAGTGAAGGCATGGAAAGTGTGGTGGATACTTTACTACTTTTTGCCGAGACGTAGGCGGCTAGATAGATAGATAGATAGATAGATAGATAGATAGATAGATAGATAGATAGATAGATAGATAGATAGATAGATAGATAGATAGATAGATAGATAGGAACGCCCAAAGTGCCTGAGGTTCCCTAAGAAATGCTTCGCATTTAAAAAGGAAGAAAAACGCAGCCTATCCTTATTCCGCAAATAAAATAAACTACAGTGAAGGCATGGAAAGTTTGGTTGATACTTTACTACTTTTTGCCGAGACGTAGGCGGCTAGATAGATAGATAGATAGATAGATAGATAGATAGATAGATAGATAGATAGATAGATAGATAGATAGATAGATAGATAGATAGATAGATAGATAGATAGATAGATAGATAGAAACGCCCAAAATGCCTGAGGTTCGCTAAGAAATGCTCCGCATTTAAAGAGAAAGAAAAACGCAGCCTCTCCTTATTCCACAGATAAAATAAACTACAGTGAAGGCATGGAAAGTGTGGTGGATACTTTACTACTTTTTCCTATAAATATTTTCTGAAATTGCTGTCATTGTAACTGACACAAATTTAAACCGATTTCCCAGAAATACAATACAGAAATATGAGACCAGAGCCGCGTTAGTGCTCCCCAATATAAATATTAAATCATTCTCTAGACTTCAGCACTTCTAAACTACGCCTTCACTATGTGCCTCAGTTATGATTCCATTCTCAGTAACTGAGTTTCGAACATCCATCGGAGAAGAGTTCTTATTCAGGGAATCGAAAAGTGACAATGTAAGTCATGTATTCGAAAGCAGCGATGTGACAAAGGCAAAAAATGACGAATGTACGTTTATAACTACCCTGTCATTTGATACAATCCAACATATAATTTACAGTATCCGAATCACTTGACTACAGAGGAATGGCTTGTTTTCGCCCCGAAAGGTGAGCGAACAGGCTTTCTCGCATGATGCTCAAAGAATTCTGTGCAGCCAAGACATAACCATCATTATCAGTTACAGAACCCAGGCTGACTGGGAATTCAATTTTCACCATGTTTTCTACTCCGTCGCACATGCTGCATCCAATTGAGTCTTTCTACATTAGAATTTTAACATTATTTAGTAGACCACTGTAAGTATCCCTGAGTGGTTCGTGTAGGTCTAGTCCGAACAGAAACGACAGATTTGTTGGGCGCCATGGAGTGGTCCGTTCCCGACGCACTACATTCTGAGACATTTAGAAACAATATGGACAATATCAAGGAATTTTTAAAATGCTAATTGCCTATTATTGTCGCATTTAAGAGGGAACTTTGGTGATTTTTTATATTCACTGATATTGCCAATAAAACTTTCAACGCACCTTCTCTTTTGCACATGGATAATATGTGCCGAATGATACGACTGGAAATCATTTACTTTCAAAAATATATTCAATACTATTATCGCCAATTGCAGAATCACGCCTTTCAATGCGGTCTACCATATGCTTCTGAAGTTTGCATTCAACTTCGCTTAGCGCGACAGAGGGTGCAAAGCAAATTAGGATGCTTCTGCGCTCCCTTTCTCGCTTTTTTTTTTCGAGTGTATACTATATTAACACCAGGGCAGGGTATGACTTGATGACTTCGTAAAAGTTGAAGCTACAAGTTGCAGTTTCAGTTTGGACACATCGTTTTTGGTTGTTCAAAATTTTATAACATCGGAAAACGGCAATATTCTAACATCGCCAAAAATGCGCCGGGGCTCCTTTTAACCTACCCCTGGATCCATGAACAGCTCATTTCAGTCAACCTTTAGGCGCGAGTTATTTTCCAAAGATATCAGACGCCTTATTGTCATAGCATTCTTATTTTAGAAAAAAAGATATTGCATAAGAAAATACCTTGTATAATTATCTGATGGCACCCTAGGTTCCACACTCACAGAAGAGATTGAGTAAAAAGGGCGTCTTTTTGTCCCACAACAATAATCATCATCTTGCTTGCTTGCGTTTCCTACCAAGAATGCTATGTCGCGCTGATAGCGCACATGCCGTTCGTGACCAGAAAGTGCTGGGCGCGCGGCTATAATGCAAGGAAAGGAAGGCAAAATAAATGATGATTATTTTTGTGGGACAAAAAGAGGCCATTTTTACTCGATCTTTTGTGTGAGTGCAGATAGCATCCTTCCTAGGAACTTGCGAACAAGTTAAAGCGTGACAGTAGCTTAGGTCCGGATCAGTGAACAATAAATTCGCGTCTATAAAGTATGCCGGGCATAACGGGAAATGTTCTCTGTGGTAGACCATGTATGCGGAGTCCATGCGCCGGCTCCTTCCCACCGATATATACCCTAAAGCCGTAACTAGAAGGAGCTTGGTCAAGTTTCTGTGCTTCTCCACGTTTCCAACGTATGGAAGTAATTATCGTATCTGTATAAGTACTAGTTTGTCAATTTCATAGTCACTGTTATAATCTGCGATGCAAACGGCAATTGGTTAGGGCGCACTTGTTTCAGACTTCAGCAACCAATCTGGGACTTTACACCAGCTGAAGAGTAGCATTCCTGCACAGCTTCAGCAAGTCTCATCTTCGCGCATTGCCGCATAGGGACGTCGTATTTTTGCAGGAACCCGGATGTGCGAGCAAACCTTCAGACGAGCTTTTTCAAGCCGGTTTACAACTGAGTCGCGGTTGCCGAATACGTATACCATCACCTGTCATGTCACTGTCAACCGAATAATGACCAGGGCTTACGGTTTTCGGTCGTATATCACAGACACAAGTGAGGCGCGTGCATTTGGCGACCCTGCTATACTTCAGCGCTGTAACGCAGCTGTCAGGGCTGTTTCCATCAACTTCTAGCAGGAATTGCGCTGCGCTCGGCGTCGTGTCAAAACGACACATTTGTGTTGAACATCGTCCAATACAGAACCGAATCTCAATCTCGGGAGCGCGGCAATCGCACCCGCGAGCTATGCTTTACTGCTGTAGACGTTGCCGGTGAAGGCGGTTTTCGCCGGATTTGTCGCTCCTCATTCGGCCGGGCCCATTCCGGCGTCGCGGCCCTAGACGCGGCTTCTCCGAAGCGTAAGCGGGGATGAGTAATTAAAAACTAGGGACTTTATTAGATGCGTGTAATTCCAAAAAATGGCTTGTCTCCTTGTATTACACATCTGAAAAAGCAAAAGTTCTGCATCTTTTTTGTGTAAGCACCAAAGTGGCTGGACGAGTGCAATTTTAAAAGCGAAGCTGTTTAAGCTAGAGGTCAGGCCGTGCAGAGTGAAGAAAAAACTATTATGATCGGCGTCTACCTTGTAACGCGTTGCTCTGCTGGTGCGCGCTCTCTTCTACCTCTTCTTCATGTTCTTAAGATCTTGGTGAATACACTGAGCGTTAATTAAAGCTTTGCTAATGAGAGACTTGCTACATTCATTAAATTCATATTGTTTATGATCTTGCGCTCTAAGCCGAAATTGGGCAGAGTTGCACTGCAGTCGTTAAACCAACAGATGAACGGTTCGTCCAACAGGGGTTGAATGCGTGACAGTGAGTGTTGTGGGCAAAGGCCCGGCAAGAAAAGGACCAACGGGGAGGGTAACTGAGCGCCGATCGCCTGCTGTCGCGCTCCGCTGCTCGTCCCTGGCGGCTAGCACGAAAACGAGTTATATCTGTTCAGAAAAGTTTGGGTGGTTTGCCTACAGTGCCCTTTCTTTCGTATGTTACGTCTTTCCCTCCTCCCCTTTTTTGATCGTTTTGTTTCAATAAATTCAGTCGTTAGATGCACTTCGTCTGTGTTGTCCATGTTTTTTTGTCCTCAACTTTGCAGTGCTAAAAAATTTTTCTAAATTATATCGGTTGTACACCAGAGTGAGAGCGAAGCACTATTACGATGAATAGAAGCTGTTATGAGAGACAACTTCAACTCGCGCCAGCGCACAAAGCGAACGGGCGAGCTCACACGCTTCTTTCCCTGTCGAACTGCCGGGCCCAAACAAGTGCAAGCCTCCGGGGCCGCACACCGCGGAGAACTCGCTTCAGTGCGCAGAATTAGAAAGAACTACGAAAAACACTGCCAGCGCTCACAAAGGATTAGGTGTTCGTCAGAGGTCGTATTCTCGCAGAATCACCGGCAAAAACTACGAAGCGATACAAAGTAGGCCTCGCTACGTCGTCGGCACCAAGCCCCGGTGTGAGTGCGTTGCCGGCGCAGGTGAAAGAAACGTCGCGTAGAATTTGTTTCACTAAAAATGATGTCTGCTAGAATAAAGCACAGTTCAAACTGCTTCTCTCTCGATGCCGACAACCGTTTTCAAACATCCAGCGCGAGATGAGTGCCGATAAGAAACGTGCGGCCGGCGGTGCACAGCGAGCGAGTGTAGTTATCGTAAATACACAAATGTGAGTAGATCACTCCTTGAGACGACGCGGATTTTGTGATCGCCAGCGGTCGTTTAATGTATAGCCGTGCTCCTTCTAATGGCCTTGCGACGTTGTCGGCAAGTAGTTGGAATCGGCGGGGCGCCTCACTGCTTCGCCGGCGTTCTTGTATAAGTGCCGCTTCTATATTTGTGTGTGCCTCAGTGCAGTTTGCGGAGATGTGCACCAGCACTACTAACTCTGGTATGGCTGACAGGATAGAGCGCCAGCTGATAATTCGAATTCGCTGACTCAAACGGTGTTAAACTTCAGGAGGGTTCATATTAAAACGATACTGCAAGTCGGCCAAGTTGGCCGTCTTGCGATATTAAAAGATCGGTGTGCTTTGACGCTACCAATGAGCGCACGTACGTTTACGTGTGCGCTGTGCGTGTTTAAGGTTTTATTACACCGAACAGAAGTCTCCTACCGGCACTACATTAAAGGTCAAGATACATTGCCCCGTGGTTGGTTTCTCAGCTGTATAGCGGGGGCGGTCTGTTTTTGCGTTGTTCACATTGCAGTGGGTGTGTGTGCATGTGTCACAAATACTGCATGCTTCAATAGTGACTCAGTTGGAAATACCATGAATTATGCTGACACCGCGAAGGGTCGCCATCCTATTTTTTTCGTTTACTCCAAATTGTTCCACAGTTAGTCCCTCTGGAGCATTCCACGAGGCCCACAAATAAACCAACCGCAGTAAGTGTTAGAGAGTAAAAGTTAAAAGTTGAACCCCTGTAGTTAGTCTCGCATTTAGTCCAAAAGTGGTTCAGAATTAGTGACAGCCAATTTTAGTCCTTTACGGCTTAGTGTGCTAATTAAAGTCTTGTCATTTAGGATTTTGCTAATAAGGAATTTGTTAATTAACCCACGATAATTAAACTTGTTAGTAAATATTACTAATTAGGGTATTGCTAGTTAGGAGTGAATATTTAAGATTATGTTTATTAAACGTTCGGTACGTCGCCGCGACGACACTTCAACAAGCAATATAGTTGTACGTTTAAGATAGCGAAATCTCGGAGTGCCTAGCCAAGCCTTTTACAACAATTCAGCGTTTCCTTGCTTCACAGGCCGTGCGGTGCACGGCTCATTACATTGTTCGCGGTAAAGAGATTGTCATCTAAGTTTTCGGCGATCGCCCGCATCCCGACAAAGGCACAGAGCATGCGTGGACGAAGAGGAACAACCGTTATTTGGCCCTCTGCGCATAATATGCTCTTCTACGATTGCTAAGCGGTCGGTCAACGTTTCAAGAGTGTCTTAACAACATCGACTCCGTAGCGTCCGGCTAGTCAGCCTAGTTACATTGTGACGCACCGCAGGTGTAATTCGAGAGCTCTGCACGTACGCGAAATGGGGCATTGTTTTGACGCAACGAGGCGCGCAGTGGATATGCCCAGATACGATCTTTCTGCCATACATGGCGCTTCCCGTCAAGAGCAGTGGCGCCGCTCGACGTTGTTTTGGAAGCCTATAAGTCCGAGTACTACACTCAGTTCAGCTATCGCGGCCAGTGCATTGCTTTGAGAGCACTAACTTTTTTGTCCTTCCATAAATGCAAAGTAAAACACGGCAATAAAACAGCTAAGAAAATGTTTTTTTTTTCTTAGGATCAATAAGAAATAGTAACGATGCATGACAGCTTGGGTAAATCGCCTACCGATATGCACTGTTGTGAAGCATCTTCCCTTCTGGCAAAAACAGGCACCTAACATTTCTACAAATCTTCATTCGGTGGAAGTAAATCTAAAATATACGTGCTGAGTATACACTGTCGCATTCATGTTGCACAAAAATTGGCTTAGTGACCTTAATGAGTTGTTGCTGTCTTTGTGAGGACAATGCCCACTTTTGTGCGCTTCCACAAACGACGTTTGATTGCGTACCAAAAGGATATGATGTATTATGCAATTATCACAGCACAATACACCATTTTACAACTATAGATTCAAAATATCGGGAAATTCTCAGCGAAATAAAAAAGGTTTTTTTTTTTTTCACTTGTTCTTTTGAGTAACCTTTGCAAAAATTAGCATAGCTTGCCCTTATTCCCGCAACGCTATCGGTCACAGCAGAGCTGCTGCGCTGGTTTCAGCTTTTCTTCTTAACCATCTGAACGGAATGGTTGGCGGTGAGGGAACACGAACCGGTTCACGATGATCATAATTTTCTGCCTATGACACACGGCAGACCTCGACCACAACACTCAAACAACATTCGAAAGGTCGCATATCTTTATTGAAGGCTTACTGCACACTGCACCACTTCCTCAATGCTCCCTTCTTGCCTCCACTTGAGTTCCCCATGCGGAAACGTGATGCCACGTATTATAAGCAGCGGGCGAATTGCCTTTGGGGTCTCCCGCATATTAGTGCGAATGCTACCGCTTGTGTACAAATGCATGCGACAGATGTATAATAACAATCGTTGAGGTTTTACGTCCCGAAATCTCGATTTCATATGATTATCAGGGACGCCGTAGCGAAAGGCTCCGGAAATATTGAATACTTGGTACACGGGCCTCGAGCATTTCGCCTCCATGGCAACGCGGTAGCCGAGGCCGGCATTCGATCGCGGGACCTTCGGGTTCGCCATGCAGCGAACTATATATATATATATATATATATATATATATATATATATATATATATATATATATATATATATATATATATATATATATATAGTGTCATTGCCAGAATACTCTTGCTTTGGTGATGAGTTTATTCGTTCTTTGGAATAAAAACCTCCCATGAAGGGAGGCACAGAGCATGAGCCGTGGCTTGCGACTCAGCGCAGTTTAGTGTAGCAAGGAAATATAGAGTATATGAAGGAGAAAAAAACGCCAGGCCTGCGCTGAAACCGCAGCACAGTCACAGCGAAAGCTGAAAGAGCGGCGTTTCTAGAGCCCGTTAAGCTCTCTTGGGGCTACAATACAAGTACAGTAGAAAGGTACCCACTACGCCATAAATCATAATTTTTGTGAAGTTGGGAAGCACCTACTAAGCCATTATTCGTCATTCTGCCGATAAGCGAGGCACCAGCTACACGTCTGTAAGGCATTATGTGCACTTTGTTGACGCGACGACTGATGACGATGAAGAATTATGGCTCAGCCCTTTGTAATGGGTTGGAATATTTAAACGGCCCACCACTTATGTAATTTGCATTGGGTGACTCCCGATCGCTATTTCCCTCTTTCGTCATGCTGTATAACATACGTTGATGTGGGAGAGAGACGGGGCGGGGGGGGGGGGCGAAGCACTTTACTGAGACCCCGAGAAAATAGGTCATGCTCTTATGGGCTTCCTTGGCAACCAATACAAGTGCACTTGCGAGGAACCCACTACGCTATAAATCATTGTAATTTTACTGAGACCCCGAGGAAGTGGATCATGCGCTTATGGGCTTCCTTGGCAACCAATACAAGTGCACTTGCGAGGAACCCACTACGCTATAAATCTTTGTAATTTTGGAGAAGTAGGGCAGCAGGCACTGTGCCATTTTTCGTCATTCTACGGAGGGCGTTGGTACCTGCTAAACGCATGAAGGCATTATGCGCACTTTGTTCATGCTCTGCCTGATGACGATGAAGAATTATGGCAGAGCCCTTCGTAATGGGTTCGAAGCATTCAACAACCTACTCGTTGCGCAATTCGCACTGTGTGACGCCTGGTTACAGAATTCGCGTTGTGCGACGCTTGTTGCTTAGTTTACTCTTCTACCGCTCTATATTGCATGTGCTAATGTGGTTCCTTACGGACACCGGCGGCGGCGGCGGCGGCGGACAACTACGGCGCCAAAAACGGCCGGTGAAATGATCTCATAACAGCTTTCGCTGTAAAAGAAACGCAGGCATTACACATTAACAGCACAAGATAAGGGAAACAGCCACTGAATTTGCCTCCTTTCAAAACAGCGTTACCCGACAAGTACCCAAAGTCTTCTAGAAAAACAGCCAGCGATGGCCGCCTGACGCACGTTTCCCACGGGTGTGTTTAAGGATGTCCTCAAGAGATATTTCCCCCATTGTGTGCCGCAGAGTTTTGACGCCCACGACTACCGTTTGAAGTCTGCAGACTATCCGACTAACCTCCTGAGCTCGTTTGCAACAATGCTGCTACGCAAAATTTCATCGGAGACCCCTAAATAGCGTTAGCAGCAGGCAAGACAATAAACTCTCGTTAAGTGTTACGTACACGGCGTGCGCCACACACTAAAGAAGATTGTTGGTAAAGCCGGCGTGCAAATTGTTTTTTTTTTCCTTCCAAGAAACTGAGCCGTCGCTGCAGGCGTATGAATTCTGAGGATACGAAGCCACAAACATATATAAAGAAGCACATGACGCGCCATGTCATCTAAGTGTATAGAGTCATCTACGATATTCCGTTGTGTGGACCAGTGCTTCCTATATTTTGAGCGGAAGCTCATAACAACGGCGCACGCGGCGCTGTCTAATGTCTGCTTCAGGGTGCACGCATCTTATGTCAGGTTTGAAGCGAAAAAACGAGCTCAAATCGGGTCACAGGTCAAAGATATACGACACAGAGAAACAGTCGCCGATTTCCAACCCATTTATTAAGGCATCCACATATTTGTATAAACCACATTTCTCCGCGCAGGCGCATATGCCAACAGAAGGAACGAAATCAATTACACACCTTAAAGAACTCAAGGAACCCCTCCCCCCAACTCTCGCCAAAACAAACGCCTCTGTTTCTCTGAGAAAAGCACCGCAGTGTCGATTATACGAACCCGCTCATTCTTTCCTGTATGTAAAGCTTCATGCCAGTCGTACTCATGCGTAGAGTTCACCCTGGCCATGAAGGCAGTGCGGTGAAATAGAGGCAAACAGAGGAAGTGCGTCTCCTGGCATTACCGGGAGAGTCAGGCAAGCACCGCGAGAGATTCCCTACCCATCGCCATTGCGGTACAACCTACGTTACTACGTGTGTTGCCTAGCAACAGAGTGTCAAAGAAGCATAACGCTGCAAATGACGCGACATCCAAATGCACTGCTCGATGCTTCTCTCCGATCTTTCCTCAGAATTCATTGAGTACACACTACGTATCTGCTTCATTAATTTTATTTAATTCGATGAGGCTGCATTTTCATGCAACGCAGAATCGCCGCATGTTCGTGCGGAGAAAGACGCTTCAATCTTCGGCGTTTTCCTCGTTTCTTCCGAATGCCTGTGAGAGTGCATTTGCGGCAGTATCGATTGCTCCTCCAGGAATTGCTTCGGCACTGTTGGGCGCAATGATCAGTGCAACTGAAACGTGAAGAGACAGAGACTGAGCTTTACGTGACTCGTACACCAATTAAAGAAAGCTCTACATTCATATATTACAAATAAGTGAAAGATATCAATTTTTGTCTCATTCCTGCGTTTCCCACTCTATTATTAGAGGTGTATAACCCACGCTGCATATGTTGAAAAGCTGATCAAATGGTGGAGCCGAACTCACTATGATTGAGGTGGTTGTGTTGGACAATCGAATGTGATTGAGCCGAATGTGAATGATTGACGATGACTGACAACGAGCTTGAGTGAAGAAGGCTGGACCGCCCGCCGAAACTGTTAGGGTAAACTAAATATTTGTTTTGTTTCCCATATTGTAGTACGAAGTCTGTCACAATTTTTATTACGGTAGCCAGAAGTTCTCTTTATCCATCCCATAAATAAATAAATAAATAAATAAATATATATATATATATATATATATATATATATATATATATATATATATATATATATATATATATATATATATATATATATATATATATATATATATATATATTGGATGGATCATTCAGAGTGTATTTCGCGCGTTTGCTCAATACGCCCATTCAATCAACCTCTAAAAAAAGGCATTTTGGCAATAATTTTTCAGAAATAACTTGGGGTGTCAAAGGATAAAGATATGTGAAGTCAAGCCAAATACGTCTAGCCGCAACGCACAACATTAATTCGCTCACTGCACTGATAACCTCCGGCCAGACAATGCTATATTTTATTTTTACACGTACTCGACTAAAAAAGTAGGCAAAATGCATGCGTCTTTCGTACAACAACGGACTCGTGATGTACAATAAAACGAATGAAGATGGATTGTTGATCTAAGAAGACCAAGGTAAACCTTCACTGATTCACGAGCAGGCAGCCTGACGCACAGGTGCGTTGCAAAAATCTGTGTTGTGACAAACTGATTCAACCATGGTGGTAACCCATGGTGTGCAGCATCTCGGAGAATTGCATCCAGCATTAAGATGAAGCCTGTTTCTGTCTGTTTTTTTTGGTTATGCCCCATCGAACGAATATTTGAGATTAAATTATTATTAAAACAATTTAAGGGCTGTAATTCCTCTTTACAAAGCACTACTACCAAAAAAAATCCACCCCAGCGCTTGTGAAATGGGTGCCGCAGTGTTACAGTTGACCTACGGAGGGGGAGGCGGAGCCCCCTTAAATAGTGGAGGGGGCCTGCCTCCCCCCGGGCCCCCGCTGTCTTTCAGCCCTGTCTACACGTTTGTGGCAGGTGATTTCCTAAATTAAGTTCGTGGAGCTCCAAGAGCGAACAGACATAAATGATCACTGAGTGATATATCAGACACAAGCACCCAGAGGAATTCGTGTAAGCAGTGAGCCTTAATGTGAAATATGTGACGCTCTTTATACTCGAAAATTCGTTTATTTACTTGCCAGAGTCAACACAATAAAATTGCAGTTATAAGTAATGTGCGTTTGCTTGCGCTTCTTCTATCGCGGCTACATGAGCATCGATTGCAGCCTGCCCAGAGCTCGAGCGCAGCGTCCGAATTCTCATCTGCTCAGAAATGTTGCGGTATCGTAGTTTTGCATCTGTAGTTAGTGTGATTTGCTTTCGTTTTGAAAGACCTTGTGATTACTTTGGGCCAACTTCTGCAAGGAGAAATGAAAACCAGGGGCTCCAAGTTCAAACTAACCGTTACGGATACCGATGCGCGTGAATAATCAGGCGTTTCCTCCCATAGAAATACAAAGGGCTGTGTCAGCATCAGTAAGTCAATTCCAATTAACTGTAAGTTCGAAATAACCTACTTCGAATCAAAGAGCTTTTACTGTACTTCTGGCGGTACTGTCGACTGCAATATCGGTAATATTATCGATAGTTTATCGATAGTAGTATTATATATAGTTTCCTTACACTATCGATAGTTCAAAGAAAAAAAAATACTGATGCTATTGCTAGTCGATTTGCCGATGTTGTATGGAAATTGGATTGATTCCAATTTTATCATACCTTAATATAGAGTAAGAAAACAAGACGTAATGAAGCAGCAGCAGGCGCTGCAGCTAATCGGATAAAAAAAAAAGAAAATATAAAACCTTCACTTTCCGCATCTCTTTCTCAGCATTATGAGGATGTTTGAATTGGTCCTGATACGTTATATGCGTTCATCGGAAGGCGCCTGAGACAGTCGCTGCTCATTTCCGGAAACCTATTTCTGTTAGGGAAGCCAGCTTTCTTATTTTGGGCGGGATAGGCCTGACTGGCTGCCCAGGCGGCGCTGCGAAAACGGTGCTAAAAAGCGCCCCCTACGATAAGTTCCTTGGTTTCGAGTAGTCAGACCATGGCCTCCGAGATTAGCCGGCGGCGCGGCTAATCTCGGAGGCCATGGTCAGACTGGCGGCCGCATGCAGCACTAAGCTCAGTTGCGCAATGGAGCCGCCGCTGTCGGTTGTGCTGCGCTTTGGATCTCGGCCAATTTCTCGCATGGCTGAGTTCTTCAGGTCACGCAATCTGCGTAAACGCAAGAAGCTCGTCAACGTCAAGTATGTTTACGACGTGCAGGAGATTGAAGGAACCATTTCGGCGCGCTGCAACTCGCAAGTGCAGCGAATCTCATACGACGTTCAACTCGAGTTAAGTTTTACCAGGCATGCTCGCGCGATTAACGACAGTGCATAAACGAAAAGATTGCTGTTAAGAAAGCCGAAATGATTTGCATTACACGACGAAACGGAATCAAGAAAGGTCCAGTGACGAAGGCTAGCCGTCGGCGGCCCGAATGAGCGCATTCGCGCCGTGTGCCGTTTTCTGCCGCATTCAGTCGCAGACACACTTTTTCCCCCATGCACGGTCGTAATTTTCAACATTTGCTTCTAGGGAATTCCTCAAATTCTGTCAGCGTGTGGTGGCGGTCGAGAAGCGACGGCGCGCAATGTTTACAGCCGGCTGTAAACTGCCGGAAAAATCGTAGGCAGATACGCAGGGTGACTCATGGCATCGTTTTTCTCGTTTCCCACGAAATGCCGGCTGCATATCCTCGTGATCGCCGTCGGCAGCCACGGCGTGCCATCTGGACTGCACACAGGGAATATATATATATATATATATATATATATATATATATATATATATATATATATATATATATATATACATATATAAACGCGTGCACGCGCGTACGTAAAGTAATCAGCACGTTGCCTTGCAAACCACGTTTTGCTCGCGTACTCATTTCACGCGTCGGACGGCACGTATCCAGCGGTTCCGTCGCTCCACTTCGTACGGCTTTCAGGGGAACCAGTAAAACCGCACATTAGGATCCTTACCCCCACTTTCGAGGCAATTAACCACGCAACAATAACGGCGGCGACCGCGCGCTGCTCAGAGCCGTCGCCCGGACCACCTGCTTTCGGCACGGTTTGTTGAAGCAGGGATCTCTCGTCAAACATGTCAGACTCTGAAGGCATAGCGGACAAGCTCCTGCGTACGTTTTAAGCACTTTTTGAGCCTGAAAACTAGGCGCAAAATTAAGTAAAACGCTCAAAGCATCTGAGAACTGCGTAACTCGCCGGTCGGCGTCCATTTTTGACTACCCAAGCAACTTCGGCGCACGCCACCAGGCTCCGCCACAGTACTCAAAACTCCAGCGCGTCAGCCCTATACGGCGGTGTAACAATGGCATATTCCTTAACAACCGATAAAGGTATCATGCTGTAGCAGGTGGAATTTTCATGTTCGATTGTGTAGCCATGACGTAGTTTGGCATCTACAAAGCGTATCGGCGACTTACGGCTTCAGGCAGACTCAATTTCTGATATGTTGATATGAAGAAAGGCGAATATTAAGTGATACTACGATGTTCACTCGCCGATCTGCTTAGGTGAAGCTCACTGTTCGAGGTGATATGTGTTCCAAACTTACCAAGTGCAGCAGAAAGGCCCATAAGGAGGTACTTGGCAAGGACGTTGTCCATGTCTAACTGCAAAAATGCGACAGACAACAGTTTATGGAAGAAACTATGCATATTTCCTAATATTTTGGCTTAGAGCTTGCGACTCCTTTCTGTGCATTTGCAATAAAGATTAGTCAACCAATTGAGCATGTTGTAAAAACGATATGAAGTTCCTATCAACGCACTACTCCATTTCAGATACCGCGTGCCGTTAGCGTGTACGGGCACACGGGTACACGAATATATCGCAAAAGTATATCACCACGAGAATACAAAAGTCTTTCAGATGTATATTAATACACATATTCAAATGTTCAGAAGTATCTCTAAATACTACCGCGATACTCATTTATCGGGACAGCCCCGCGACGGTGGTCTAGTAGTTATGGCGCTCGACTGCTTACCCGAAATTTGGGGGATCAACTCCCCGATGCAGCAGCAGCATTTTGTTGGAGGCGAAAATGTTTGAGGCGTTCGTACTTAGATTTACGCGCACCTTAAACAACACCATATGGTCGACATTTCCGGAGTCCTCCACTACGGCGTCTCTCATAATCAAATCGTGGTTCTGGGACGTTAAACCACAGATATTATTATTATTATTATTATTAATGTTGCCGTAAATGGCCAAATTCCTTCTTTGTATAAAGTGACTAGTGGGGTCCCTCAAGGGTCGGTATTAGGCCCACTCCTATTTTTAATTTACGGTAATGATGTTTCTTTTGTCATTCGTAATTCTTCTTTCCTCTTGTATGCCAATGACATCAAGATATTTAAGGAAATTCATTCAGTTAACGACTGTCGCTTGCTGCAGTCAGATTTGTGTTTTTTTTTTCCGAATGGTGCAACGGCAATAACCTTTCTCTAAATACGTCAGAGAGAAAATTCATGTCTATCACTCGCAAAACATCTAGCGTGTCATTTCAATACTCTGTCAATTCTGTGCCGTTATGCAAGGTTTATGAAATCAGTGATCTTGGTGTTGTTGTTGACAGCGCGTTAAACTTTCCTTCGCACGTTAAGCGTGCTGCTATGCGGGGCCTTTATTCTCTCGGATGTGTTTGTAGAATATCTCGAGAATTCAGGTCTCCCATGGCCCTACACAAATTGTACACGGCAATATGTCTTCCGCAACTTGAGTATGCGTCCGTGATATGGAATGGCATTGCTCAATCCAGCGGTAACACCATTGAAGGAGTCCAGAAAAAAATTCCTCAGCATATATATATAACCATCGCTTTGTTAAAAATGACTCTGGATCTCGTTCAAATACTGCTGAATCAATATCACTGCCATCACTTCACTGCCGACGAAATCATTCTGATCTCTTATTTCTTTACAAGCTAGTCCACAGTATCATATCCTGCCCTGTACCTCTCAATTGTTTTAATTTTCGAATTCCGCGTAAGTTAACCAGAGAGAACAGACCGTTTCATGTACCCGCCTGCTTCTTCCAACACTCTACCGTTCACAGAATACAAAGTCTTTATAATATTAATTTTCTTGATCTTGACGTTTTTCATAGTCCACAATCATTGTTTTTATCCAAGCTTTGCCCTGTTTTGACATAGTATGGCACAATGTGCAGTCTTCCCTTCTCCGTCTTTCCGCATAGTTGTATATGTGCAATCTTATTTTTTAGTCCCCTTCAGTATTTCTCATATTGTCTAATTTTACTCCTGCCCTTTTGTGTTCATTTCTCTTTGTCTACGATGTTTTTGCTCATTTTATTTCTGAAGACTGTCTGTATTGTATTGTTTATATTTATTGATTTTTTTTGCGTGCGCCTGCACAAAGACCTCACGGTTGTTCCTGGGCGCGTTAAAGAAATGATTGATTATTATTATTATTATTATTATTATTATTATTATTATTATTATTATTATTATTATTATTATTATTATTATTATTATTATTATTATTATTATCGTTTATCGGTACACTGCCCAGTCCCGGTACTCGACACTGCATTCCCTATTGAAAATCCCAGCATTGCCCACCATAAAATTTATGATGGAAATGGTGGAAATTCTGGTGGGTATGATGGAAAACGTGGTGTACATGATGGGAGTAATGGTGGACATCGTGGGACCCTTGGTGGGCGTGCTGGGTGGATGGTGGGAGAGTTGGTGGTTTGGTGGACACTCGGTGGGCATAATGGGTGGGTGGTGAAGACACAAAGTTGGTGGGTGGTGGAACAATTGGTGGGTGTGCTGGGTGGATGCAGGGATGCTTCGTGTTTGGTGGGAGACCCGGTGGGCAAAGTGGGTGGGTGGTGGCATACGTGGAGATGTGCCGAGTGGATGCTGGGTGCAATAGATGTGATAATAAAAACATGATGAGGAGCCTCTGTCGATGGACACGTACGTTGCTGATTATGAATGCTTCGTGATCAGCTGCATTTATGATGCATAGAAGTATTCACCCGAGAAAACCGCCGAATTGTTGTGATACAACTTTGAACTATAGGGCATTGTGCATCAACTGTAAACGCGCATCTACAGGTGTTTCCTTGCATTGAAAATGGAAGTGAGAAGAGTTCACTTCTGAACCAACGAGCGAGAGGCAAGCGCTGCACATGACAATTAACTGACGAAAGCCCTAATTGGAGAAAGCATAAGCGACGAAGTGCAACACTTCTAAAATTACATTTTGCGTCGCCTGCATGCTTGGGCTAATTTCGCATAGACACGATGTCCGTTGTCAAAGATTGTTGTACGCGACGGTTACAAGCAACTCGATCGACCGCTAGCGTATTGGTTCGTACCGTTAGCTCGGCGGTGTGCTCGCACGAGTACGTCTTTATTACTTGCTCGGCTCCTTACCGTGTTTCAAGAACACACTTTATCCTCAGCAGCCCCCTTTAGACAACTTTACGGAAAAGAAGCCTCCGTAAGGTAGCTTTCGAGGTACCTAGGACTTATGCAATCCAGCATGGCGATGTGTGTATTTGCGTATAAAGCACGACATCCGCAACAATAAAAAGAAAAAAAAAAGCTTAGAAGCAATGTGCGAGCAATCACACGTGTCGTATTTCATTGAGGATACATATCACGCGTGGGAAGGCGATGAAGCTGGCACGATTGAGCCACAATTTGAACAAACATCAGGAGCCTGAGTATCGGCAAAATGCCGCTGTCTTCGCTACTCGAAAGTAGCAAGATGCGAAAACAGAGCTCATCTGCCGTAAACGCTTCTTCGGTGTAGTCAGCCTTCCGATTTCTTTGAAATAACCCCAACTAGTTCGCTGGTAGTGCTCGGTGCGTAAATCTAACGGCAAAAGTGCTAACACCGACCGAAGTAAATAAACACAAGTAAGGAAATGAGAAAACCTTACCCATTTATTCGAATAAAGCCGAATTAGAACACATTCAGAAGGAGGTAATATTCACCACACAGGCACATCGTTCACGCGCATTCACTTCGGTTCGCACACACCACCCGTTTCTCTACCGCCGTCACTCTGACGGCCGCGAGAACGGCCAGAACACGGCAACACAACACGCCGCAAGGGGACATTACGGGAATTCCGCCTTGAGGACGCTTTCCCTTGAGGACGCTAGCCGAATGGAGGGAAACAGGCACGACCCCGGGCTCAACGAGGAGACCGCACACAACGCACTTCACTCTGTTAGAGCTTACGAATTCAAACGTACCGTACAACCACCAGCGCAAACACGTGCATGGTACGTACACAAATGAAACGACGGCAAATTTAGAAAACACGTTATTGTGACGTCTAGTGTTTAGCCGAAAAGAAAGTTTAGCCAACACGAGTCAGCGAGTCAGCAACGCTAGAAACGCGCAAAATACCCGTTTAACACTAGCTGTATTTGTTTTCAGTAGCGTAAATGCACATTTGATTTAACCTTTTGTAGTAGGATTAAGTTATACGCGCATGAATGGATGATTTCAAGCGCAAAAACGCGCATAGCTTCGCTCCCATAACAGTCACTCATACGGATAAGGGCGTCTTTCGTTAGGTGCCCTTAAAATGTCCTAAGGTGGGTCTTTGAAAGGTCGTCGCTTTACCTTTTCATTCACTTTACCTGAAGTTCTACTTACGAAAGGCCGCCTTTACGCGTAAGGAAAGGGACGTACGTTTGTGAATACGAGCGGGAGCTGCAAGTATAACCGCTGGCAGCTCGCGATTGATGACTATGAAGTCTAACAAACAGTTCGAAATAAGGCAACAATTTCGCGCAGTGCGTTTACATTATTCCAATATTAGGACTTCCGTCGGCTCCGATGTCATCAAAAAATTATGTTGCAGTAATGTGTGCCCTTCGCGCGACGGGCGCGTGACGGCACTGGTGAAACAGTGAGAGCGCCCAAGGCGCAACGCGAAGCGGCAGACATATGCTGTTTTACCCATGCATTTACAGCGGACACAATTCTTCATAACTTACTTCCGGCAGCTGTGTCACAATTTCCTAATGCATGTTGAACGAACGGTGTGATTTCGTGGATTAAGAAACGACACAAAAATACATCGCACAGCGCATTTGCAGTGCGTACAACGTGCACTCGTGGGCACCGAGATGAAAACGATTTCGTGTCTTTTGAACCACGTATACAACACGCGAAAAACGCAATCACGGTTAGTTATCTTTTGTATTGTGTTTCCGCATGATTGGAATGCTATGTCAACGCCCCGCTAAAGTCCCGCGATGAAGCAAAACGCGTTGAGCTGTACCAAGCGAGAAGCAATGAACCACATGGTTCAAAGCAGACTCCCTTTTGTATTAATAAATGAAGTTAAGGCTGAAGGTAAACATTCGTTAAGCTGCGGATGTAATTACACCACAAACTGTTCGTGAATGCATGATGTGCATTTTCACATTGCAGTCAAAGGCCGACCTCCCCTGAACAAAATCACTAACTATTCCACTACATCTGTATAACTTGCTGTAAATTTCAATGACAGATTGATGAGACAAAACATATAAGATAGCACATTTCCTTCTTGCAGCGTTAGTACACGTGTTTGAGCTATTTGTAGCAACGTACACACGATTTTTCTGTTGATATGTTGATACCGAAACTGAAACGGAGGTGGTGGTGGCGCTAGTGTCGCCATCATCGCCCTGCCGCTTTTTTTTTTTTTTTCTCTTCCCAAACATGGCGGCGTCCAGCATTTCGTGTGTGCGTCGTAGTGCCGAGTTTTGTTCAAGCGGTGGATTTTTACTGCGTTGCCTCGCGTTGTGTGTTGTGTGTTGCGGTTACTGACGTAAGCGCAAGTTCTTCACTGAGTGTGATCCGCGGCACCGTGCAAATAGTCACCAGATGCCGGCCGTGCGACTCCGTTCTCTGCGACTCCTTTGTTCGGTGTGATCGAAGTACGTACGTGATTCATAGCTTTGGAGACCCTCTTTACACCGTGCCCTCTTCAAATGTTTCCGCACATCACCGAGTAGCAGCGCCGCAGTCCTTACTCGACGACACGCTCTGTGGGTCTGGAAAATGCCTTGACGCTCGAGCACTTCGGGAGCTATACCGGCGGACAGCCGGACGCGGGTATCTTGGTCGTTCCTTGCTCTGCGCATCGCTTGAAAACCGGCGGTCATACTCCAGTGTACGCTGCCAGCGTGCTTTATTGCCAGAGGTAAGTAATTTTGAATGTTACGCTTCGTACGTTGTCAGTCGTTGTTATTGTAGTATGCGTTGTTGCTGAAGGAAATCGCATAACTTGTTGGTACCACATGTCGTTGTTGTGTGCATGTGTGTGTATGTAGAAATATTTTCTTTAGGCGTGCATTTTGTGCGTCCTTAAGTAACGTGACCGTCAAAAGCGTTTGGGTTAGTACTATTGGACATTGTTTGTCGTCTTTTAAGCAATAGCTAAGGTAGATTTGCGAAAAATGCAATTTCTGCAGCCTGACACTGTATTTAGTTTAGTTAGTTTGACCCATTTTTATCCTTTATGCATGTTGACCTAATTTGGCAAGGCGTACTCTCATCTGAATTTGCTATTGCTTTCGGCACTGTATGTGGTTTCTTGCATTGCAGTTACGTGTGACAGTGGTATTACGTGCAAAATTCGTGAACACGAATTTTTCTGGCACCCCGTGTTCACGAATTTTTCATCTCTTCAAGCTCCCATCTTACCCTCAACTTCTGCCTTTATTGCATTGGTGTTACTTGTTTCCTAACTACCGCAGCTGTATAGCTTGTGGTAAGCACTTATCACTGTGTTTATGTGCTAGTGCATTTATGCAAAACCATTCATACGCTATTCGCGCTCTACTCGTGGAGCGATATGTTGACTGCAGTTTTCCATGACTCTGGCAAGTATCATAAAGCACCACACAGCGCTGTAATCGTACCCACCAACTAGAGCTCAGGCTCTGTTACGGTACCATAAATTTCAATTTGCTAAAGTATGCTAAATTGCATAAAGTATGCTATAAATGTGGTTGCACGTTGTGTATGTTGCTAAGGACAGAAACAAGCCACCCTGCATCTAAGGTAGATAATATGGCACTCACATGGCTTGTTTTGTTGAACGTGCAGCGTGGCATAGACCAGAAATGAAGTACCGTGTCATCCAACTCTTCCCTCACCTATGCTGCGCTGCACGTTTAGCTGAATATGATAACGCACCAACTCGCCCAACTTCCTGTGTTAATCCACTGACATGGCACAGTGCAACACTGGCATGCGGAGCTTTGCTGGATGTAAAGAAACATGTAGACCACAAAAATTCTGCAAAAACATGGCAATTTTGTGTATTTCTCATAATTTTGTGTATTTCTCATAAATCATGTTGAAGGCAGCAAAGCACATGCTGTCAATATTCATTCAGTAAAATCCATGGGAAAGTGTATTGAGCAATAATCGCTTGTACGATGAGGCTTTGAAAATTTCAGGTAACATTTATTCACATTCTTTTAGATGGGTAATTGTCGAATGCCCATTATAGCATGTGGGCCTGACTAGGATGTGTGTTATTAGTGAAATATATTGACCTCCCTCGTGTTATTTTCTGTCTAACACATAAGCTGATCAGTGCATAATGTGTTAGTTCCATGATGAACGAAGTTAAAAATATCCCTGTATTTGTCAGTCCCATTTATTATTTAGTGTATGGTTTGCGTGAGACCACGCCTGCTTGGCATAACCTCTGAGTTCATTGGTAACAGCCTTATTACACAACTTTCTCTCAAAGTCTCTCCTGCCAGATTTCTTTGGCAATAAACCAGACCAAATCCTCCCCAATGCTTTAACAATAAAATTGTTGCAGCCGCCTCCCCTTCTGGTGATGACCATATGCAGCCAATGCTGATGTGAACCTGAGTGATGAACAAATGCAGGTAGGTCACAGCTCTGTTGTAAACAATTTTGGCATTATTGTTGTCACAGATCAAACTTGCGACTTGTGTGACTACTCACATGTGGTGATGTTCAATAAGTTTCATCTGCTATGCGTGAACATGGAAACATGTAGGAGTGCTTATGTGGAGTAGGAATCTTCTATAATACATAGGACATATGTGCCACACATCAACATAGAATTTCAAGTTTAAAATTAACATTTTTCTTAATGACAAGACACCAGAGCAAATTTTTACTGCAGGAAAATAATTAAAACTGATATTTACGCACAATGCAAGCTGATAACAACCATCAGTCGCACTAAAGTGAGCACACACAGCAAGAGTCATTTTGACCCGTTATATTGTGTTCACTGACATAAGCGCTCTTTGATAAAAAGTGTCGTCAAAATTCAGGCCGGTGTTCTTTTTTATTTCATTTTTTGAAAATGAACTTTTTTGAAAAATACTTGCTTCTTCAACTATTTTCTTTTTTTTTGCGCTGCCTGTAGGAAAACTATCTTCCGCATAAATGTTGCAAAGGTTCTTTTCTACATTTGACACGGTTTTGAAGTTTCTGTGTCAAATAGGAATGACGCCAAGGGGGCGCATCAAAGTTAGCAAACTTTGTAGATTTGGACCGTGTTGGCCATTTTTTCACATTTTTTTCCTTTTGAGGACGGCATAAAAAAAGCATGAATGTAATTCACAGTAATGCGCATTAAAAGGAGCAAAATTTTCGACACATCATTTATAGTTTGCGTTAAATTGGGCCGTGAAATCCGAAAGCATTGCAGTGAGCAAAAACAGGAAGGCCGCGCCGCCACCTTCGAATATTTTTTTTGCCGCGCTAGGAGCGTTTCTTAGAAATAAAATTTTCGGTTCCGTGCACTTAGAATTTTCCTATATAACATATAAAAACCCAGGCAAAACAAAATATCAACCGGACAGGCATGCTCGATGTCGTGTAATCACATAGCATTTAATTGGTGTGCGAGCTGTCGATTCTTTCTCGCTAAAGCTATGGTAATAGTTCTTTGAAGAAGTATGGACACGCAACTTCTATCAGTCATTTCGTTTCTTCTTCATTTATATAATTTATGACTTTTAATTAAATAATTTCCATACTTTCTGCCTTTCTTTCATTGCATACTGCCTTCATGGGGTTGTTACTTAATGTCGTTTACCTTACACCTTAAAATAAATGGCCATAATTTATCTTTTGCTTTGCTTTAGTGCATCCATCTCTAGGGCAGAAACAACATGTCTCACCATTGTTCGTGAAGAAACTAACAGTTTGAAATGCTACGTCACATTGCTGGCGAATTGCTGGAAACAGCATGATGATTACAGAACAAGAAAACAATCACAATAGGACTCGTTGTGGAACAATTTGGAGTCAAAAACTATGATCAGTTTTTAAGTAGTGTCAAAAAAATGAAATAATTTTAGCTTTATGAGAATGCACACTCAGGCACGGCAGGAATGACCACTGTTTTAAGATATGGTGCCATTTTTATAGGCTAAGCGATGAGCCACTCACACACATTGCCTTGTGCCGTATGGTGCATCACTACAGTTTTCCTTCTTTGATTCTTGTATTTTTTTAGAAAATCTGCTAAAAGGACAGGGCAAGCAAACTTGTTACGATGAGCAACAGCTGTAACCTTCTTTTACACTCTTTTTACGAAGCTCGCTCTGTTATTAAAATGTTGCATTAATTGAATAGCTACTCAGCCAGACAGAGTGAATGCACATTAGCTTGTGTGCTTATTATTGTCCGGTTTTTTCAAAATCCCAAAACAAGAAAACAATGATGTATATTCTATAGAAAAGGCCGTCAATGGGTGCGTCACATATACTTCATTTTGCCCATCAAAACAACACATCTTTTGCGACTAACTTCTGCGGAGTCTGTGTGGAAGAAGCGTAATAATGAAAGGACAGTTTGCTCGTTCAAAACAAGTTATCTTTGTCTAGGTTTTGTGCCTTGCATTTTATTTTGCTGATATTTGTTAACCACATTTGCATGCTTGCAATGCACATCTCAATCAGTAGTGTGCTTGACTGGGACTGCACTGGATGGTGCATTATAAAAGGCAAAGAAACAGCGTTAGATAAGAACATGTGAAGATGACACACACGCCACTAGGAAACAAGGTAGTCAGAGCCAATGTGTACACTTTTCAAGGTCTTTGGCCTAAAATGAAGTATATGCAATAGCAAACTCCTTTCTACTAATACATATAAGCCAACGCAAAGCAAACTAGTGGCGTGGCCGACGTATCATGTTATTTTTGATTCAACAAACCTGGAAATACATAATTTTGCGCTTCTCTGTTCACTATGTCATTGCAATGTCTTAAGCAGCTATCTTGGCAATGGGGTTTAATAAAACTGTTCACCGTGCTCATCAACTTTGTCTCGGATATTTAGCTGCGAGAGAGCGATAGCCTGAGCCATTTTCACAGCTGATTGGGGAAGTCATGCATGTACTGTTGATCATCATTCAAAGCCGCATAACCTTTCCATGTCATCGACGTTTGTAAATATTAATCGTCTCAGAGTTCCAGATGAGGTGCATTTATAGAGCTTTTTGCCGAGGCATTGTTATAAAAGTTGCACGTAGATAACCTAGTAGGTAACAGCCAAAAGGCGTTCTCACACACTGACGATGCATCTTGTCAAATTTACTTATGTTTGTAGCTTGTTGATGCTTTGAGAATTATTTCTTGGAAAATTTAAAATATGTCACCAGCAGCTCGTACGAGCTCGTGCTTTTTAACCTATATGCATTTTTCTAGTAAAAACATGTAATTGAAGTGTTTTGTTTAATATTTTGTATTGCCTTTTTGCTCTAGATCTGCAAAGGAGCTGTCCTGAGGCACCATGATTACTCAAGTCACGCAGTGAGAGTCAGGTAAGTGTTATGGTTCACCTTCCTGTTATTGCTCCAAATTTAGCAAAAGCAGTTTATTTGTTTTTATTCAATTCTGTTGTAGCATGCCTGGAAAAGTACTTCAAAGCACACCCCATCTGGCTCGCTGCACTGCCTCAAGAAAACTGCCTTTCTTCCATATGCAAGTTTCTAAGAAGTTACTTTATGAAGCAAGCCAGCAGGGTGTACGTGTTAGGCATGGCAGCACGGAGAACAAATAAACATGAGTATTTGGTGCAAGATGCATTCATTGATTCCATGCTGCATGACATGTGGCTGCATGCTTGGCCATGTGTAGACACAGCAAGTAAACACGTTAAGCTCAATGGTAAAAGGTTGCCTATAATCACGTTAGGAAGCGCAATGTCTTATTTTTGTAAATAATTGCATAGGTCCACTTTGACTCTGGCGTCCAGCACCCATCGTTATCTGCCCATCACCCAGCATACACCCAGTATGTCCATCGCCCACCGTCCACCCATCATCTGTCCATCATCCAATATCCACCCACCGTCCCTCCACCATCTGTCCATCACCCAGTATCCACCCACCATCCGTCCATCACCCACCATCTGTCCACCATGCGTCCATCATTACCCAGTACCATAATCCACCAAGATGATGGGTGGTGGGTCCCATCATGCCCACCATTGGGCAAATTTTCAATAGGGTTGTTTCCATTGGTTGATTTGTAAACATCCTCCTTTTACACTGACATGACATTCTTATCACGTTAGGAAATGGCTTAAGAAGACTTGCTTACAGTTTATTTACGCTTAGTTGATCTGTCTCCAATTCAAATACACAATTGCATTGACCTTTTTATATGCGACTATGTGGCAATCCGGTTTAGTGCTCTTAAACTATCAGCAGCAATCCTTCTGGATTTACTGTAATAAAAGATAAGTAGTACAAGCAGCGGATGCAATATGAGGCTTGTGGTTTTTGAAGTGATGTCCCACTGCGGCAGCTTTCGATGCGTAAAGGGATCAGATGCTGTATGCGTGCGCGTCCAATATTTTTTCCTCGTCGCACGAACTAAGCGAGGCGCGTGCAAAGTGGCACTGATGGGGAGCTTATATGCAAATTTGCTGTCATAACTCTTACTCAATGTTGACGCCCTCAAAGAACTGAATTCGAAAGGCTGAACCAAACATTGTCGATAACAAAAAGAATGCTGTTCAGTAACCGCAAACGGACCAGATAATGGCGCACGATTCTCTATTTATTTATTAGAAAAATACACGGGGATTGATACTCAGCACCTGCACACCCTGTAAGGGCCTTTATTGAACGATGGCGTAAGGGTCGGCCGGTAGCTCGATAAAAGGCTCACTTCACGGACTTCGAACGAGAGCGGCCGCCACGAGCTACGCACTGTAAAGTCACTTGAACGGGACAAGTACCGCATTCGTTTTCTCTGCGCCACCGCGCGCTTCCCTCTCCGCCTACGTCGCACGCGCACTCGCGATTTGCTTTGCGAGTGCCCGTCGTCATTTTCGCCTTGCTTGTTTTCCCCAGCCGCCGGCCGGCAGGCTTGGTCTGACGGTCCCGACGCGGCAGTCGCCCGCTGCGCGCTGACGCGCGCCTTGCAGGACCCAAGTAAAGTTTTTCAACCAACCAACCAACCGACGCACGGTGCTTTGGAGGGCGATCTTTCTATAGCTTGAGAAACGCGTACATAAGCTTTGCGGTATCATTCTGACGCTTGATCGTTAAGAAGCCTATCAAGAGCTGGAGGAATGCCTGGGTGCTGCGCTTTGAGAAGACGAAGAGAACGCGTGCCGATACATGATAATCATAGTTTCTGTTCGCACTACCCGGCGCAACGAGAAGCTTAAAGAGCTCCGCTCTGAAAAGCCGAGATATAAGTATTTCATGACATTTTTAGCAGATTCCTCTTCTGGCGGGCCGAAGAGAGAAGTTCCATCATTTGAGGCTTCACTTCCGCAAGCTCACGGGCGGATTGCTCGATGGAGCTGATCGTTATCTTCTCAGTAGTGGCGGGAAAAATTCAAGATCAGTGATGTTCTCCCAGCCGCATGGCGGACGATTCATGCACCTGGAGACGTAGTTCTAGAAAGCGCTCGGCGTCCCACCAGTGCCAGCACTCTTCTCCGCCACTGGGCAGAAGCGTAAACTGGCACAAGGCGTCAAAAGATATGAATTGCGCAACGAGTGGTTGGTTTAAAGGCCCGCCACCTACGAAACGCACATACATAATTATTCATCATTATGAGCAACCGGATCCACAAAATCTTCAGCCGGGCAATCGCGCGTGTTGCCTTGCGGACGCGTACCGATTACTGGGCAACTGCACTTGCAGTAGGCATTCTCGATTCCTGCCAATGTTAAGCGCGCACATGTCCGTTTCCTTAAGGCACGGTTGAGGCTGCCACCTCCGGACACGCGTCTGGTTAATCTTCCTGCCTTTCCTTCCTCTTTCTTCTCCCTTGAGGCTGCCACCAAGAAGTTAAACCAGGCTAGCGATTTAGACGTCATACGTACGAGACCCGATTACGCTATCGCGTTTTAATCGTGAAGGCGAAGGTCAAGAGTGACCTAAGACTTTGCCAAGCTTAAACTGCTCCGCCGTTGCAATCTTTTTTTGTGAATCCATTTTTTGTGCTGTATAGCAGGGCTGGGCAGAGATACTCAGAAAAGTATTCCGCAATACAGATATCGATATACTGAGATACATATGGCTGTAACGTAACGGGATATTTTCCAGATACTTCTGCAATAAGACGAAAAAAGTATTCCGGAATACACATACAGTGATACAGACACTGGAACACTTTTTTTATTTCAAGGATGCGCATGCTACGCAAAACCATTTATTAGTGCAGCATAATGTTGTAATTAATGTTGCAGCGCATTCAAATTTTCAGTGAATTTATTCATTTATACAGTACCCTCAGCGCTATTAAGACATTACATAGGGGAGTACAAAGTACGTAATTAGTAGTTATGACATAGTTATACGTATCAAATGCAATAAAAAATGCACTATTTCACAGCAACAGCAACAACCATTGGACACCGAAATTGACACACTTGGTGACATCAATATGAGCTATGCTAAAATAGCACAGTTTAAGCAAATCACTGGAATCACTAATGAACACCAGTGAATTGAGAAACAGTATTACATTTATTTTGCACATAAGATCTATTTTGAGGAGAAGGTTCCTGTGTGAGCTTCTCAAACAGGCTGTCTTCTAGGCAGCGTCCGTTCAGCCTCAGCACAAGCCTCGCCAAAGTCTCTCTACTGCTGACGATGAGCACAAATTCGTGTTATAGTGAATAAATACCGCCGTCATAGCCGGATTGCCCTGCAGCGTGCCGATATCTCTTCTCGGGTCATCCAGATACCGAAACACTTCCGCCCACACGTGGGTTGTTGTGAGCGTTCAGAAGCCGAAGTTGGCCCCCGTCTTCGGAATCCTCAGCCGTATGGCCCGGTCGGTGCCGGGACAGACGGCTGAGGACTCCGCTGCCCGTATAAGCCGGCCATAATTACCTACGCGCAATGGACACCAATAAGTCAAAACTCCCCGATTCAAACATCGGCTTCCTAAAATCAGGTTCTTTGGGGGTGACAGGGTTTAAGCCCTCCCAAGTCACTCCTGCCAGCTCTTAAAGGGGTCATGATGCACCCCTTGGGCTTGTTGAAAAAAACACATCCTGCGGAAAGCTGACACGGCTATGAACCGCTCTGCCAAATATTACAGTCGTGCGCGCCGCGTAAAGACCGCAAGCGGAGCGCGAAGTTGCCGTTTCCTTAGGCGCCCTCTTTTCAAACAGAGGCCGGTTGTCACACTCGTCGGTGGGCGGGGCGTCAAAACGTTGACGTCGCGGATCTGCCAGTTTACGTCGCAAGAGACATAGCATGCTTATTAGCCGATAGCCGACGTAAATCGAGAGCGGCGTTCGGATCAGATGCGCTTCTTGCCGCGGGGTGCCGCCACTTGCCGGCGCCGCACTCCTCATTACACGGTAGCCGCACTCGCGCACGCGAATCACAGCGGGAGAGCGATCGCGTTTCATGACGTGCGCTGACGTAACTTCGTTCCCCCGTGCCCACCCTCCCTGTCTAGCTTCCAGTGCGCTTGTCCGCACGAGAAAAGAGAGAAAGCGCTGAGAGCGTGCGCCAAACCCCCGTAACTCCGCTGCTTCTTGACGGATTCGAGAAATTGTTTCCAATCGATTCGGGAGGCAGTAAACTCCGATACTGAGGTCACTAGATCATTACTTGGAAAAGTGGTTCATGACCCCTTTAAACGGACGTGGAAACAGGGACAGCTGCTGAGAGCGTCGCATCACGAACAACAGCAAGCACACGACGCCAGGGTAGAACGGGTCAATCTTCAATAAAGCTGTCAGCACCACCGACGCTACCAGCACCCATTTCAGCAAGCCTCCACAGGCGAAGTCGGCTCGGGCGGTGGGGGATGAAGTAATGGCTTGCCACCCGAAAAAAGCTAGGCATGCTGCAATGGCCTTGAGAGACAATGACTTTCGTCGGCAGAGGCGGACAACACTGCCTCCGCGATCCTGCCGTCTGCGGCGTCGCACGCTTTACTACATTCTGTGCTTGAGGGGAAACCATCGCCGCCCTATCTGTCGGTGACCGGCGTTGCACCTTTGTTTGTCTTGGCACAAAAAAAAAGTCATTCGCCCGTTAGGAACACGCCTCAACTCATTTCCGACAAAAAATATACAACGAGATACCCGTCTCCTGCATAGTATCGCGATACAAACGATACGTCGAAAAAGTATTTCGCTACTGAGACACAAATACATTTTTAAATGTATCTCGATACAGAAATGCAGATACTCAAAGGTATCTGAAATACTATCGCGATACTCTTGTATCGCGATACTTCCCAGCCCTGCTGTATAGCAACTCAATAGCAGCTATTATCTATCCGTCTTCACGAACATTACTGAACTTTAAAATCTTGCTGGGCTTCCATTCTTTACAATAATTACTTGGCCGCCGAGCCGCATAGTTACTGATTATTTTAACAACCTTAAGGGATATTTCTGAGTTTTTAATGTACACGTTGTAGTCTGTTTCACTACGATAGTGTCATTGCCAGAATAGTGTTGTTTTGGGGACGAATTTATTCGTAATTTGGCAATAAAAATCACCCATGAAAGGAGGCACAGTGCAAGAGCGCTGGCTAGCGACTCACCGCAGTTTATTGCGCTAAGGAAATATAGAGGATATGAAGGGGAAAAAACGCCAGGCCTGCGATGAAACCGCAGCACAGTCACAGCGAAAGCTGGAAGAGCGGCGTTTCTAGAGCCCGTTAAGATCTCTTGGTGCTACAATACAAGTACACTACAAAGGTACCCACTACGCCATAAATTACAATTTTTGTGAAGTTGGGAAGAACCTACTAAGCCATTATTCGTCATTCTGCGGAGAAGCGATGCACCAGCTGCACGTCTGTAAGGCATTATTTGCACTTTGTTGACGCGACGACTGATGACGATGAAGAATTATGGCTCAGCCCTTTGTAATGGGTTGGAATCTTTACACGGCCCACCAGTTATGTAATTTGCGTTGGGTGACGCCCGGTCGCTATTTCCCTCTCCCGTCATGCTGTATAACATACGTTGACGTGGGAGAGAGACAGGGGGGGGGGCGAAGAACTTTACTGAGACCCCGAGGAAATGGATCATGCGTTTATGGGCTTCCTTGGCAACCAATACGAGTGCACTTGCGAGGAACCCACTACGCTATAAATCATTGTAATTCATAATTGTAAATCATCGCCCCCTGTTCACGGATTCTTTCATGAGGTGAGTATGTTGTTTAGGGTGTCTGCTTCAGTCCTCCTTTATTAGCTTTGATAAAATGCTGCCTTGATGTAGTGTTCCCAAAGGTGTGCCTTAAGAGAAAGATACAGAGCTGCTGATCAAAATTTCGAAAAAGAAATGAAATGCGTCGTCAAAACTATTGGTATTCGTGCATCTGTGGCAACGTTGGCCTAAAATAAATCTCAGATGGGTGACTATGCATATTTTGTATAGCTGCATGTAGGTTTGAATCTTTTCGTACGCATGCACGTCACGCATTCTAGCATGCACCGATGTGATCATAGGAAATATGAACAACGCGGCGCCCCCGTACGCTGTTCGCATTTGTTTTTATCGCGCATTCACCTCCGCCAGCGCCATCATTAGTGGCATCATGCGCGTCTCTGGTGTGTTTTATTAACACATAGGTTAAAAACGCTTGAACATCGTCGTATATGCCTACGGCTGAGCACGTCAGTGCATGCCGCGCGGTTCGAATTTCTTCATAAAAAGACAGGGCGTGAAAGCGCGGACACAAGAAGGAAGTCAGGACAGTGTTGTACCGGCATTAAAATGAAGAAACACGCCTGATGATTGAGGCATGCCATATTGAAAGCAGTGGTAGGGCTAGTGTGAGCCAACAGTCGATTAACTTGCATAAAGATGAAATCAGATGCCTTGACAGTTATCTTCCACGTAGACCCCCATGCGTGCGGGATTGATGGGTTTGCCTATTGCATGGGCATGCGCAAAGTTTTCGTGCCTTCTTTCTTTTCCGCCGTTGTGCGTCTCTTCAGTTGCTAGTTGGCGTTTGTGGTCTCCTGACTTCTTTCTTGTGTCCGTGTTTTCACGCCTTGTCCTTTTTCAATGAATACTTACCAACTGGCTCATCTCCCCGTTATTCGAATTTCTTTGAACGCGTTAGTACTCGTGCGTGATTGCGTAGGTAGTCAAAATTGCCACTATTTCTGCCACTACCTGAAAACTGCCACTATCATTTCGAGAAAAACTGTATGCTTCATTCGGGGCTGCAAAATCGCATTTACTTCGTAAAATACGTGTTAGTTCACGTGATATGAACCCCGCCCCACCGCTGCTTTGGCTGCTCTGGGCTAAATATGGCGGCGGGCAGGATGGTCGCGGTACCTTTCCCGTTCCAGTGACTTTATGGCGCATAGCGAGACCCACTAGATAGCGCTGGACGGGGTGCCGCACTATGTCGCCAATATTCTCTACAATTTATTATTTATTTATTCCATATCACGCTCGCCTTGTGTCGGCATTTAGGCAAGGGGTTACGTGGAGTTACATAAAACTTGGTGTACACCGTAAATAGTTGATCGTAAACCGGTCGAATATTCTAAGGCTGCCATTGCGAAAGCAGGATTAGCGTCTCCATGAACAGCATATCGTATGCGCACATTTTATCGGAAGAAAGCATAGACAAGTTACAAATGGCGGACAGTCCACATTTTTATGGGGCATGACTATTTAGCCATTTTTCACATAATGCAGCCTTATTTCGCTATTGGCTGAGTGTTGCTCGGAAGAAACACTCACGAAATCTTAGTAGATTCTGTGCATTGCGGCAATCGTTGTCATTTGAAGATAATTTAACATCAGATTATGATTATTCATCATGCACAAATTACTTAACATATTGCGTATAACAAATAAAAATGAGCCCTTAAAAATTAACACTTCTTTCCTTAACATGAGAAAGTCATTTAACAATGCTTCTTCAAGATTTTTTTATTCATATTTATGTAAACGATAATCTTAGGCTGTTCGCAGCGACGAATACCAATTCTTCACTTATTTGTAGAACAACGCACGTTTAGATTCAGAATATTATCTCGTATCTTCTGGTCACTATGAGCAATTACATTCGTCTAGGCATGCATGTATTTTTACACTTGACCTTAAACTAAACTTCCAACGCTTTAATGACTGCCTGCCCCTTCCTTCTTGCTTCACTTTTTTTTCCTAACTGTTTCGCTCTAATACCTGCTGCAACTACGGAACACCAATAAATTCAGATATGTGACTATTTATGTGAACTACGAAAATTTGTGGCAAAACTATTGTTGCAGGCCCCTAATACTTGTTCTTGGTGTAGTTCTAATTTCTCTTTATAATCAGCGCATTGAATAGACTTCGGGCCTTTGCAGGGAGGTGGCTAGCACGTAATTTATGAATACAAATGTAAGATGCTGTAGAAAATACGTTACCTTACCGTAGAACTATTCGACGAAAAAGCTGAGCGATCTGAGAGACCCGCTGCTCTTACTGAATCCGCAGATCGGTGCGCCTCCTTTTAAGTGCGGCAGAACTAATTTCGAGTCATCAAGATGATATGTTTAGATAACAAGGTAGAGGGGTCTCGAAATTGAGTTTTTAAAGACAAAAAAAGGCTGCACGTGTCTTAGTTTTGGAGATATAGGATCAGCCACTACTAATTACTTTTGAGCTCTGAAACAAATCACAAAGAAAACCAAAATTGACTTGGTAAAAACTGGAGCGTCAATTTCACGACCTTTCTTTTTTTCGCCATAAGAAGTCGTCGTTGCAGTATGTGGACAACTGCCATCGTACAAGCCACGTACGACGAATATAAAAAAAGGCTAGCGCGGGGACATTGCATATACCCAAAATGGCCCAATTATTACTCTACAAATGGGGAGAGTTATTAACGTTGACGTAAGACTGATCTCCTCAGTATATTACGGCATGTCAAGAGCACTTCTAAAACATACTTCTAAAAACCTAAGTCACCTGTACCCAATTGTAAAACTTTTTTTTGTGCGCCAGGCAATATAGCGAGCGGCGATTGACGAAATCACAAGAGTGGGCACTCGGTCTGGCTAGCATACACTCATCTCTCTCTCTAACGCCACCACAAAAAGTAATTTATATATTGCTTGTTAGGAAACAGCATTTTTTGCAGTAATGGGCATCTCCTGAAGTAAGACAGACTAAGATAGATGAACCCCTGTTTTGTCATTCAGAGATTAAGAAATGGAGCATCGCTTAATTAAGATAACAGTAAAATATCCCTATTTAGGTTTTGTTCCCTTGGAGAGTGGAGGATGACTGATTCACTGTAAATTTTGGGGCAACTATGACTACTTGTAATGCAATATCAAGCCAACAATTAAATGAGCAGTGTAGTCTCTTTTCTTAATTCATGATTGACACTGGAAAGACAGAGCAGATTTTGCGCAAGGAGACGGTAGATCGTCAAATACGGCTCATACGTAGATCACCATGGCAATCATATGGTGATATGGCGATTCATCCGACACTGTTGTCGGGAAGATTACCCTGACATTTGGCCAGTGTCAAAACGATAGTGAGATATGAAATGTTCAAGTACTGCTCTCGTCAGGGCTGCAAAGTTTTGTTATACAGAATGAGGTTTTCGGAAACTGTCCATGCGCACGAGCGATGTGCGAGGCGGATGATTACACATCGACAAATACATGTTCGAATTAGTGTAGTGATGCTTCAGGTATTGAATGACAGTATAAGTTGTACGTCGGAACAGCATATTCCAGGCAAACGCGGGCCTGTTGACATCCCTTATAGTTCTATAAAACGCAGTAACTTCTTCTGAGGATGCTCCTTTGCCAGTGTGAATATTTTATGCCGCGTGCGCAAAGACGCAAAACTTTAAGGAATAATAAACTGCTACGTGGGAACAAGCCTAGTACAAGTTGTTGGTAATTCACTGTATTAGACGACTGTAATTTTTTCGTTAATGATATTTACTTACTTATTTATAATCAATCTTGTAGTTCTAGAAGTATTCACCTAATAATGAATATGGCAATAACCCATATTTATTAAATGCGAAGCATTTCTTAGCGAACCTCAAGCACTTTGGCCGTTTCTATCTACGTATCTATCTATCTATCTATCTATCTATCTATCTATCTATCTATCTATCTATCTATCTATCTATCTATCTATCTATCTATCTATCTATCTATCTAGCCGCCTACGTCTGGGCGCTCTCCTGGTCGTCTCCATAACTTGTAATATACCAAAATTGGCATAGCAGGAGCTCAGTGTGTGACGAACACGATTCAGTGGTCATGACATGAATAACCCAAAATACCTGTCGTGTACGTCATGAAACCCTTTCTCTCAGCCACGTGTGGCACATACCCGCATACCAGAGCTCATGTTATGCGGGTATGTGCCACAGGTGATACAGAGTCTCAACCAACACAGTAATTGCGAACACACACACATTGACACGCTAGGAAAGTGGTAATAATAAGAATGGTTGGGGTTTCATGTCCCAAAACCCCCACATGATAGTGAGAGACGCCGCAGCGAAGGGCTCCGGCAATTTTGACCATCTGGTATTCTTTGACCATCTGCGACCTTCGGGTCAGCAGCCGAGCACCGTAACCGCTACACCACCGCTGCTGACGCAAGGAAGGTGAGGAAGCTAAAGACAGAACACCCCTGGAAGACACTCAAGTACTATCCGCTCGTCCACGTGGTCCGCAACGTGGACCACGTGGATTACGCAAAAACCGGAGCCAATGCTTCCTACAATAAATCTGCCGAGAGTACCAGGGCTCTCATCATTACCGATGTCTTCAATACTGATTTATAAAGACCGAACAATGTGTGGTCCTTATACTGCATGAAATACGGCTTGGCTGTGGACAGGGCATCAATAGACCTCGCTGCAACGTCCAGGACAGGAGGAATCATAGATCATTCCATCGGAAGAGGCATCCAGGATTTCCACCAGCTGTACGGCCCCGCGAACTTCACTATACTTAGACCCCTCCTAACCGCGATCACGAACGGTTCCGATTAACAAGTCTGGTCAAGTTGCTGTTGCTCACTGATTACGGTGATGATGACCTTGTTTAAGATCTGTCGAGAACCCCTTCCACACATGCACACGGGCTCGTGAAACGTGCGTTCTCCGTCATAACAGAAAACTGCAGGCATAACAACTGCAACAACTGTAACTGCGACTGTAACACATGTGCGTGCCACTCGGCTGTGTATATATCTAGGGAAACTTTCCTGAATGAAGATATGTTGCGAGTAACGCCTGTCCTGTGCATCTGTGTTCCTTCTTTGTCCTGTTCGGATTGCGCTATCCAGTTTTAAGAATACAAGCACTACATATCAGCTTATCGCGTCTGGTGTTCGTAACACCCATGTTGCTGTTGCCATCGTTGCGCAACTGTAAATAACTGGCTATACAAAACATATGCGACTCTTAAACATACGAGTGCGCGTATACCACTTCCACATTTCTCTAGCGTCATTCCGTAACGTTTCGCTCAATGTGAAAAATTACGCCAGAGTCACCACCCCGCGCATGCTTCGCATAACATCGACTCCCACGGTACGTGGGATCTGCCCAATTTTTAACCTATTTATTTATTACATACTGCAGACCCTTAGATCGAAGCAGGTGGGCACTTTAATTATCACGTTATTAAACAAAAATTGCCATCGAAATTGTTTGAGATCAGTTTGACCCACAGAAATCGCAATAAAAAGCGACATCGAAAACTGTCTTGCGATTAAAGTGAATAACAGATATAATAAACACATAAAAACTAAAGGTCAATATCAGATAACGTTTAGTGATTATTGTAAGAAGCAGAATTACACCAATGGAATAAAAAACAACAATATAGTTTTCAATATATAGGGCAAAATAGGAATACGATGAAAAGATATGACAACTGAAATAGACCGACAGTGCTATTTTAGTGCGGACCGAGAGATGACTTGAAAGGAGGAATAGATAGTAAAATAATGCCTGAATTATTTCATTCCAATATGAGACCGTGTGTGGGAAATATGAATACTTATAAGCGCCAGCTCCACACAAAAAAATGTGTCAAAGATTTAGCGTTATCCTGCCCTGTGAGCCTGGGTAATAAGTGTGTTAGATACGGTGATAGGTCTATCGCAAGTTAGCGCCTAAGAAACAGCGAAATATATCCAATAATCACGTGTTTTCAAGCCGCGCTATGATGTGGAATGTTATTGGCATTCATTATTTCAGATGGAGAGCCAGTTCCTCAGAACTTGTTTTGAAAATGAACCGGACCACTCTGTATGCTTTGAAGATTCTCACTGTTATATTGAGTGTATGGGTCCTATACTGCACTGCCATATTCTAATTTAGGTCCTATAAAGGAATAATATAACAATAGTTTAAGATTGTTTGGGTTGGCTTGAAGTTTTTGTTTTAGGAAGGAATGCTTGCTAAATATAGATGGATGAAAAACCCAGAAGGATGCAAATTCAATAAACAAAACGATTCGGCAGATCCCACGCGTTGTGGGAATCGGTTTCATGCGAAGCAGTGAGCGAGTACTTCTATGCTGTATCTTATGGCTTTGAGCCGAGCGTTGAGAGGTGGATCGACGTGCTTTTGTAAGTGTAAAAGCTGTGTGCACATCGTGGGCTTACCAGGCACGTCAACGACAGTGGCGTTTAAGGAGTAACTTATGGTGCGACGTAACCTCAGCCCTCACATTAGAGTACATACGTCAGTATTATCGAAACTAAGTGCAATTTATCGTACAATCTTGTGAATAGCATACGCAACATCCGTTAATGCATTCCTCCGGGCTCGAGAAGTGCTTCAGTATAGCTTGCTGAATCATACGAATACAGATGTGATGTTTATTGGACTGCTATAAAAGCGGAGCCAACACTGGAACCGCAGACGTTAATCTGGTATGACGCCTGTATCGTAGAAGTACATATGTAGTCCTTGTTGCTTTCTTGTAAAATTAGATAGCCAGCACCACAAACACAGTTGACGTTGCACCGCCACTACGCCTGCATAGGCTGTTTTTCCAAACCAGTTCATAGACGTGACCAGGCTCTCTGGTAGAATACCTGATTCCCACGCGGAATGCTTTGGTTCGATTCCTGTTGGGATCCTATTTCTTATTCTTTCAATTCGTCGGGTCGACGCTGCCGATGTCGGCTTTTCTTCACGCTTTCGCATTGAAAAAACCAATGGCTGTTCTCGCCGTTATTAGGTGGATATAAACTGTCAATCACCTGTGGCGCATACCCGTAGACCGCGGCCTGTGGTGAATGGGTATGTGCCACACTTTTCTGGAGGAAAGGGTTTGATGACGTACGCGACAGGATTTTCACGTTATTCATCTCATGACCCGACAGTCGTATTCCTCAAATCATCTTACTCTCCCATGCCAATTTTGGTCTACACCAAGTAAAGGAGGTGATACATGAGAGCACTCAGACATAGGCGGCTAGATAGATAGATAGATAGATAGATAGATAGATAGATAGATAGATAGATAGATAGATAGATAGATAGATAGATAGATAGATAGATAGATAGATAGATAGATAGATAGATAGATAGATAGATAGATAGATAGATAGATAGATAGAAATGCTCAAAGTGCCAAAGGTTCGCTAAGAAATGCTTCACATTTAAATTCTTCGGTTCGAGTAACAATCGAACCTAAGCCTTCTGCGTGGCTACCAGGTATTGCGATACAGAGCTGCGCCATTACTTCAAACGGCTTCGAAAACAAACACCATATAAATGTCATGTCATAGGAGGAGTCTCCTCAACGCATGTAATATTGGGTGGCATAAGCGTAGAAACGCGCCTGACGTCAAGACGTGAATTGCGCAACGTGTGGGTGTTTTAAGCGAGCCACTAAAAAGTCTCAGGCATAATAAATTATCATCAGCACAAGCATCACAATGTGAGCATCAGCTTAGGTCCACGCTTTGCCTTAAATATGCGTAGTGGGCCTTCTCTGATTCATAAAAGAACGATTTTACGCATAGTGGGCACTGCGCCGCTGTACTTCCAGTGGGCATTCTGGGATAGTTTGAAAAGGTTATTGTTACGCGGACAGACGTTCGTTTTCTAACGGCGCGGTTGAGGCCTGCACCGAGAAACGAATCCAGGCTAGCAATTGAGGAGGCGATGCACACGGGGTCCGATTCCGCTACTGCGTCCTGCTCTTGAAGGCGGAGCTCAAGCGTCCTCGAAGTTTTCAATGCGAAGCATTCCTTAGCGAACCCTAGGCACTTTCAGCGTTTCTATCTATGTATCTATCCACCCATCTATCTATCTATCTATCTATCTATCTATCTACCTATCTATCTAGCCGCCTACGTCTCGGTACTCTCGCGATTGCCTCCTTAACTTGGTGTAGACAAAAATTGGCATGTAAGGATAAGCGGGTTTGACGAACACGACTGTCTGGTCATGACATGAATAACGTGAAGATTCTGTCGCGTATCTCGTCAAACGCTTTCCTCCAGAGATGTGTGGCACATACACGTATACCACGGGCGACGACATACGGGTATGCGCTACAGGTGACTGACAGTTTATTCTAACCAGGAACGGCTATAACACACGGTCATAATTTTAAAAACCAACGCTGGCCGCGTTGACCCGACGAACGCAAAGGATAAAATTAGGATCCCAGAAGGAATCGAACCCAAGTATTCTGCGTGGCAATCAGGTATTCTACCACAGAGCCACGCCAGGTATAGAAACTGCTTTGTAAAAAGACCCTATGTAAGTACAATGTCTCTGCAACGTCAATTGTGATTGCATTGCTGGCTATCTAAGTTTATAGCAGTCTAATAAAAAAATCACAGCATATCTACGGAGTGAATGATGATGAGTGGGCGAAGCTGCGGAGGTTCATCGGTAAACCGTGAATCTTCCGTGAATTCTGCCCAGTACATCATCACCGACGTGAGATAGGGCGCGTTTATACTAAAGGTTCGATGAGTTATGACGACTTGCAGCTCACTTTAATTTTACATGTACGCTGCGAATTTTCATTGTTTAGAAAACCATTGCTTTAGAAAACATCTGGCGTCTTTCGTTAAGCAGCTGGCGTCTTTTCCTTTTGCTTTAGAAACATCTCACGTTCTTCCGTTTTGCTTTTACAAAACATCCGGCGTCTTTCGTTGGTTTATTTCATCAATAAACGGCGTTTTGAACAAAATTTTTATTGTTTAATCACGCACAGGAGAAATCTCACCAGGCACTACCTTGGAGGTAAAGAATGGCTGCTAATGGGAATGAGAGACAGAAGAAGTCGGCTTTTAGCTACCGCTGCGAATTTTTTATTGTTCAACAACGCACAGGAAAAATCTCCCACCGGCACCACCTTGGAGGTCAAAGCGTAAGACTGGTTACGGACTACGACTACGACTACGAGGGACGAACGGGTGCCGCCTTAAGGTGGCGGTCCCACTCCGGCGAACCCCCCTCCGCATTTTATGCATTGTTTGCGGACGCACTGTGCTCGCTGCGCTTGACAAATAAATATTAATTGTAATAATTCAGAAAGCTTATGATCTCCGCTTTCTAATGACACCTGGTGTTAATGCCTGTTCGGAAGCGTTACCTAATAGCAATGAAAATAGTGTGAGCAACAAAAGGCATTTTCGTTGTACAAGCCTCCGTTGTACTGCCAGTACGGCGAAACTGTTCAACATAACAAGACCAAATTTACCGTGCCTTTAGAAGAAGTGCTATTTAAGGTTTCTATGAAGAGATATTAGCCATAAAATAATTAGTAATTTATTTACGCTCCAATGAAAATGGGCAAAATATTAAAAGTTTTTGTGCGAATATCTTTTTTATTTTTCGCAGCAGAACAATAATATTTAGTGGCTACGTAGACTACATTACACTTATTTTCCATGCGAAGTTGCTTTGTGTTCTGACGAAAACTTGATGAATTATTATTGTGTCAATGCGGCAGTTTATGGCTGTACTTGGTCACGCATTACCGATGAAGCGACAAAACTATACAAGCTGATACTGTGAACTTCTACATAATGAAGAAGCAAGGCCCTTTCTATGATTCTATGAAGAGAAAATTCCTTTATCTTTATTAGGGAACCTGCAAGACAGCAGTGAATTTACGTAATTTTCCTGCTGACCAGTCCCGTAGAAACTCGCTTCTTTTTTCTTTTAGACGCTAATTGCCAACGAGTATCGCACATTAGTAGATGCATATTGTGTCTTTTATCTACTTATGCTCACTAACTTGACCACTCAGTGCTTCAAACAAAATATTTTCAATGAATCATAAGTCTCACATGCGTTTTTTGGTGGCAGCTCCATCTATGAAATGAAACATCAAGTTGCTTCATGCGAGTTCAAGCGTTCGCCAAAAGTGGCGCAATTAAACGTAATAAAACGGGTAGAACAGGCATGAATTATATCTCCAGGCCTCATAGTTTGCTTCACTAGCTAAGTCTAGTCGCCGCGCGTAACAAACACTGTGGTAACAAACACCAACCGTAAAAGGAGGAGGGCTTAGTGATAAACCCTTTCCACTCGCCCCACGTCAGCAGGTGGGGCGGTCTCATCAAGCGGCAAATGGTTTCGGTATGCAGGAAGATTGCGCGTTCGTCACGCGTTCTTAGAACCAGTGTTCCCCGGCACGTCTTTAGTAATGTGCATCTCTTTGTGGTTCAGCTGCTCGTGTTTTGCGCGTTCCTTTGAGTGTTTTCGTGCCTGTGAGGTTCGAAATTGTGAAAGGAAGGACGCTGACATGCCGTGTGAATGATACGTATGTAGCGCCGCTTCAAAGGGGACACGATGGTGAACGTATGAAAGCTTGTCATTGCCGGAATTTTCAAAGTATGCCTGTCGAGCACTGTGCCGACAACTTCCACTGACCAGTAGTGGTAAGTTGTACCCAATCAGGTAATTACATCCTAGTTGCAACGATGCGACAGAAGCGAGACTTTGTTGAAGATGCAGAACGTTCTAGTCAACGTGGCAGAATATTCAATGTACGGGACCCTGGAAAATTTATATTGTGCTTTGTGAAAAGACGCACTCACTTCGGATAAGACGATCACTGTCTTTGCCACTAATGAGCGCTACGGTGTCAGGAAACAGTTCGACTGACGAGGACTACTCTACCTAGTGATAACGCTGTTGCGCACTGCTACTTTGTCGCAAAGCGGCTTGCTGCGTAGCCAGAACTACTACTAATGATCGGATAACAACTAGTTCGTAGCAAAGTACAAGGCGGACAGTGCAATGTCTGGTCAACGAAGAATAACCTGACTTAGACGCACGTGAGAGTGGCCACATGAACAAAATAGTGCCGATACATATGCTACTGACGAACATTTTGTTGAAAAACTTTTGCGGCAACCTAAATGGAAAACTTGTCGATGGTGCCTGTAAGTCAAAATAAAGGAAAACCACAGCTTTCCACAACAAATAAGTGTATTCATGCTTTTATAGAACAAGCATAAATAAAAACTGGATTCTGTAAAAGCCTACATGACCGGTCATGTAAGCCCCCAAGGCGACCCTGTCCAGCTCTGACCCAGTGCAGCAACAAGCCCTGGTCGACCGTCGTGCCCGGGCGGCGGCAAGAGCCAATGGTCTTCCGGACTAGGAGGCCCACCCCCAATAGCGACCTATTTCTACCAATAAATGTTGTATTCTCTCCCCCCCCAAGGAGGGGGGGCGCCCAGCCCCCTCGTGTGCACGCCTACGCTGGCTGATGTACCTATACTCAATTTCATACAATATATGCAACGCTGTGGAAGCTATACAAGAAGTTCAGTCAGCAGTATGTGTGACTACGCGCGTCTTGCGCCTGGCTTTCATCGTTGTAAACGCTCGTGCGAGACGACCACGAACGCGCCTGCACAGCGTCGCGAAAGGTTACAAATGAGAACAACGAGACGAAAATAACGGGGTGTCTTGCCCTCCAACGCACAAACCATCTTGGTTTATTACTGTTCCCAAGAGAAAAAAAATCATGCCTCACATGGAAAAATCATTGTCTTCTTCCTCACGCAAACGCATTCATTGTCAGACGTCTCGCTGGAAGAAGCAAGTGTTCTAGGAGGTTCTAACTCCGGTAATTAGTGGTAGTCATGTGTTCAACTGATCATCAAGATGTACTTTATTTTGGTAACCGTTTATTGCAGTTTGAGAGGATGAAATTTCGCAGATAACTCTCGAATTATAATTTGCTGAAATCTGTCTGTCCATTTTTTCCTCCTCCAATTGGAATAAGCAAAAGCACGCCCCCCCCCCCCACACACACACGCACAAAAGACATGCGCTCGCGCGATGCTATAAAAGTCACTGGCACGGTCGCTAAAATGAATCAAAATGATGCAATTCCACTGAAACGCTGCGAAGCGTTTGATTGATGTTTTGTTCAATACTATTTCACTGAGGCACATTATATTATGTGAGTGAGTGCGTTAGTGAGAGCGTAGCGCGTGCGTGTGGGTGAGAGCGTGTGTGTGTGCGTATGTGAGTGCACGCTGTTGTACGCACCAGTGTGCGTGTGTGTGCGTGTTTTGTTCTTTCTTTTGTTCTCAAGCGATTGTATTTAGACGCTGCGCTGTCCTTTCTCAAGGGCTGCAATAGGAAGCGAGCGTTTGTCCTTACAAACTGGGGCACTTATCGTCATGTCGTTGAAACGACGCCAACAGTTGGCCCCGATTGTAGGTGAAAGACGCCGTCCGCGTTTGTGCTCCTTGCTTTTTGTCGGCCGATTTCCGACACCTAGCGCGACATATAACATATAAAACACGCGCGGGGCGACGCTGACCATACTTGCGCGCGCAATTTTCTCGCTTTCTGCAAACGTGGATAAGTGGCGTCGTCTGTTGTCGTTTTTCGAACTATTGGCAAGATGGTGGTAGTGGAACCGCCACCTTAAGGAGCTTCGCCCCTAAAATTACACCACCTCCCGCTAAAAGGGACCATGAGCCGATGCGAAGCCGGAGCACTTGCATGATCGCATTCCGTTGGCGTTCGTTGGGCATGCTACCGACCTCGCGTCGTCGAACGCGAAGAGGGACGCTACGCGCGTCGTATCTTCCATCTAGCCTGGCCGTTAATTCTCACAGGGCGAGCGGGGAACGCGGTCGACAGGCGGGCGAGAGGGGGGCAGCGTAGGAGAGGAGAGACAAGGGAGGGGACGCGCATGCGCTCGAGCTCATCGCGGCGTTGCGCAGGAGAGAATTTCGGCATGTCTAGCCCGCGTTTCAGAGGAAGAGTGGAAAGGGAAAGGGGAGAGGAAAATGGGAGAGGGTGAGTGGAGAGAGGAAAGGGGAGAGGGGTAGATGACAGGGGGAATGGTGAGGGGAGTGGAGAGGAGGTGTGTGGGGAGGATATGCGCATGCGCAGTAAGGGTGGTCACGCCGCACACCACCACCACCATCGGATTGAGCTCCGCCTTACGATACTTCGCATGTAAAACATCGCCTTCGAATCCCGGCCGCGGCGGCTGCATTTTCGATGGAGGCGAAAATGTTTGAGTTAGGTGCACATTAAAGAACCCCAAGTGCTCGAAATTTTCTAAGCCCTCCACTACGGCGTCTCTCATAATCATATCGTGGTTTTGGGACGTTAAGCCCCAGGTATTATAATAATAAACATTACCTTTGCATTCATATGACTCAGCTAGCTATATTCAAGCGTTGCTGGACCCTGGAGGAATACACGTTCTGCTAACGTACCTGGATATCCGAGTGGCTACGACGCTCGCCTTCTGCGTTGCTCCAGCCACAGAGGCAACGATCGATCACCTACATGGGACCTGTCCGGGCGTTCACAAGGCTCGCACCTGCCACTTACGAGGCCTTGACTACCGCCCCGGTCGACCACCCGACTTAACGCGCCGGACGCACGGGCCTTTGCATCGACCGCTTCTGGCCTTTATCAGCGAAACTGAACTCTTTCTTTTTATTTACCTTTTGCCGTAGGACATACTGGCGCCAATAAAAAAAATTCCTCTACTGTCATATTGCCACGCCCACTTCTTGTCTTGTTTTGATGTATTCGAGTTTGACCGGCAGGGACGGTTATCAACGCTCGACGCTGTCCGCGAAGTAGCGTTCTAGAAGCGTCGCGATTGTAGTAGATCGGTTTGTTAAGATTGCGCCCCGCACGCGAATGTTCCAGTTTTGTCTAGGGATAACGCCGCCACCAGCGATATTGCTGGAAAGTTCGATAGCGCCTGTATAAAAGCCGACGCGCTTGATCGCTTGTCAGTTGATCGACGGACGACGCCCTGTTCGCCGCTATCAGTTTATTGCTGTAAACTGGAGTTTCATTTTCCGGCCACAAGTTCGGCCAAATAAACAGTTTCACCCTGCAAAGGCCGACTCCTGTCTTCTTCGACGTCACGACCACGTGACATCTGGTGGAGGTGCTGCTTCATGATCCAGACGCCACCGCGGAGCGCTGACCCAAGCCCAAGCCGCGAAGAAGACGACTCTAAGGACAACCCGGATCCTCGAACCAGCCGCCGGCAGAAAGGACTACGCCCCAATAAGGACCCCTACCGGATACGCCAAAAGCCACGGCGACAAGAACAACAGGCACGATGACGGCCGCAGCGAACCCTGCCGCGATAGTGATGCAGCCGCCCAGGGAGCCGCCGACATTTCGTGGTTCGCCATGTGAAGACCCCGAAACCTGACTGGAGACATTCGAAATGGTCGCAACATTTAACAACTGGAACGCCGAGGACAAGCTGCGCCACGTGTACTTCTACCTGGAAGAAGCAGCAAGGACATGGCTCGAGAACCGGGAGTCCACACTTCGAACCTGGGATTTCTTCCGCAGTGTTTTTTTGGAGACGTTCACGAGCGTCGTTCGAAAGGAAATGGCCGCAACCTTGCTGGAGACACGGGTTCAGCTCCCGAACGAAAACGTGACAATCTTCGCGGAAGAAATGACCCGGCTGTTCCGCCACGCTGACCCCAACATGCCAGAAGAAAAGAAGGTTCGTTTCCTCATGCGAGGAGTAAAGGAACAGCTCTTCGCTGGCCTTATGAGGAATCCGCCGAATACCGTCCAAGAATTTGTCTCCGAAGCAACAATCGAGAAAACGCTTGAGATGCGAACACGGTAATACAACCGCAGCTCCTCGACCACAAGCTACGCCGACGTTCAAGCACTAGGATCCGCCGACCTGCGTGAGACGATTCGAGCAATCGTGCAAGAGGAGCTGCGAAAAATTCTACCGTCGTCGCAACCTCGAGTGGATTCCATCGCCGACGTCGTGCGCCAGGAGATCCAGCATTCACTCGGAGCGCCTCAGCTATCAGAGCCGCAGCCGCAACCTATGAGCTATGCTGCTGCAGCCCGCCGTCATGCTCCTCCTCCACGCCCACGCCAAGACGACACACCGCCGCAGTACCGTCGCATGACGCCGCCGCCGCCACCGACGCCCTACCGCCAACCTGTCGGCCAGCGCTACACCCCGAGGAAGACCGATGTCTGGCGCGCCCCCGACAACCTCCCGCTCTGCTACCACTGCGGGGAGGCCGGCCACACGTACCGCCGCTGGCAGTACCGTCAGATGGGGCTACGCGGATTCGCCGTCAACGCGCCGCGCCCGCAGCCAGGCGAACGGCCTCGCGACATCGACGACTACCTCACCGGAACACAGTGGCAAGAACGACGACCTTCCCGCTCGCCGTCGCCCGGCCGTTACATGTCACCGCACCGCCGGCAGTGCACTGGCCCAGACCGGGGCCGGTCGCCTAGCCCATATCCGGAAAACTAAGGGCAGCAACCGATGCAGGTGCGGTTGCTGAACGACGAAATGCTGATCCTCCGCCGTCGACGACGACGCCGCGACGAAGTTCCGAGCCCCCGCCGCACGCCGAACGACGTCGACGTCCCGAAGACGAAACTTTGCGACCGGAAGCAGACCTGACGACGCAACGCGGAAGCAGCGGTGCAAACCGACGTAGCCGTGACCCGACGCCGCGACGTCACCGCAACGCAAGACGGCGGACTAGCGACCTCGACGTTCTGATCGACGGCCACAACGTCACCGCTCTCGTCGATACTGGAGCCAACTATTCCATCATCAGTGGGCCGCTCGCAGCAAAGTTGAAGAAAGTTGGGACTGCTTGGGAAGGCCCCCGAGATCCGTACCGCTGCAGGCCATCTAATAACGCCGATTGGTGTCTGCACGGCGAGAGTCACTATCAACAACCGGACTTATCCTGCGAGCATTGTAATCCTACAAAACTGCTCCAGGGATGTGATACTTGGAATGGACTTCCTAAGCGACCACGACGCCGTCATCGACCTAAGAACCAAGTCGATAACCCTATCGTCGGAGAAAGCGACACCACCAGATACGAACCCATGTCAACATGCCCTCAACCTGCTCGAGGATCAAGTCACCATTCCTCCTAGATCCAGCATCATAATTCCCGTCGGCACCGAAACGGCTGAATGCATCGAAGGTGTCATCGAGAGCGATCAGGGTTTGCTGCTAGACCGTGACATTTCCGTCGCAAGAGGCATTGCTCGGCTGTATGAAGGGAAAGGAAGCGTGATGCTAACGAATTTCAGCCAGGAATACAGACACCTGAGCAGGGGCACGACGATTGCATACATCGAAGAAATCTTGGCCGTCAGCGATGCGTTTGCCTTTTCAGATTCTGACGAAGCTACGACGACGATCCCTGAGCCACCCTTCGACGTAAACCCAAGACTTCCCGCTCGCCAACAGCAACAGCTTCGACGCCATCTGCAGGAATACAGGGACTGTTTCTCGTCGTCGTCGCGGGTCCGACAAACGCCCCTTGCTAAGCACCGCATCATAACAGAAGAAAATGCTCGACCACTCCGTCAGAGTCCCTACCGGGTTTCGACGCGGGAACGGGAGGCCGTTAAGAAACAAGTCGATGAAATACTACGCGACGACATCATCCAGCCGTCCAACAGCCCGTGGGCGTCTCCCGTGGTGTTAGTGAAGAAGAAGGATGGGACCCTACGTTTCTGCGTCGATTATCGTCGCCTGAACAAAATCACAAAGAAGAACGTATACCCTCTCCCACGGATAGACGACACCCTGGATCGACTCCACAACGCGAAGTACTTTTCGTCGATGGACCTCAAGACCGGCTACTGGCAAATTGAAGTCGACGAGAGAGACCGAGAAAAGACCGCCTTTATAACGCCGGACGGCTTGTTCGAGTTCAAGGTCATGCCCTTCGGTCTTTGCTCGGCACCTGCGACTTTCCAACGAGTCATGGATACTGTATTAGCTGGCTTGAAGTGGCAGACTTGCCTTGTTTACTTGGACGACGTCGTTGTGTATTCCTCGAACTTCGACGAACACCTCCAGCGACTTCAATCCGTACTTCAAGCAATCAAGAACTCCGGGCTCACCCTGAAGCCAGAAAAGTGCCGCTTCGCGTACGATGAGCTCTTGTTTCTGGGTCACGTGATCAGCAAGACTGGAGTGCTCCCAGACCCGCAGAAAACAGCTGCCATCGCCGCTTTCCCGCCACCCACCGACAAGAAGGCCGTGCGCCGATTTCTCGGCTTGTGCGCCTATTACAGACGCTTTGTCGAAGACTTCTCACGGATCGCCGAGCCACTAACGCAGCTCACGAAGACCGACGTCGAATTCAGGTGGCAAACAGCGCAAGTCGAAGCATTTCATGAATTGAAACGACGCCTGCAGACACCTCCGATACTTGCGCATTTCGACGAATACGCCGATACGGAGATTCACACCGATGCAAGCAGCATAGGACTCGGCGCCGTCCTTGTGCAGCGGGCGGACGGACTGGAAAGGGTTATCAGTTATGCTAGCCGGTCGCTGTCTAAAGCAGAGGTCAACTATTCCACAACAGAAAAGGAGTGCCTCGCCATCATCTGGGCTACGTCAAAGTTTCGCCCCTATCTCTACGGCAGGCCCTTCAAAGTTGTGAGCGACCATCACGCCTTGTTGGCTAGCTAACTTGAAGGACCCTTCAGGTCGCCTCGCACGGTGGAGCCTGAGACTTCAAGAATTTGACATTACTGTCGTGTACAAGTCCGGAAGGAAACACTCCGACGCCGACTGCTTGTCTCGTGCCCCCGTCGAGCCACCAACACCCGACGACCAGGATGATTACAGCTTCTTGGGAGCCATAAGTACCGAAGACTTCGCCGAACGACAGCGAGCCGACCCTGAACTGAAGGGTCTAGTGGAATACCTGGAGGGCAGGACCATCGTTGTACCAAAGTATTCAGGCGAGGATTGGCATCATTTTCTTTGAAAAACAACGTCCTCGTAAAGAAGAACTTCTCTCCGGCCCGAGCCAGCTACCTTATCGTTGTACCTTCGGGACTGCGACCAGAAATATTGCATGCCCTGCACGACGACCCGACGGCTGGACACCTCGTACTTTCCCGAACGCTCGCACGAGTACACGAAAAGTACTACTGGCCGCGCCTTGCCGCCGACGTCACTCGCTACGTAAGGACGTGCCGAGACTGTCAGCGACAGAAGACACCGCCCACAAGACCAGCAGGCTTCCTTCAGCCGATCGAGCCTCCTCGGCGACCATTCCAGCAGATCGGGATGGACCTCCTGGGGCCGTTCCCAACGTCGACTTGCGGAAATAAATGGATCGTCGTGGCTACCGAATACCTCACCCGCTACGCCGAAACAAAAGCCCTGCCCAAAGGCAGTGCCGCTGAGGTAGCCAAGTTCTTCGTTGAGAGCATCGTCCTTCGACACGGCGCCCCAGAGGTTCTCATCACCGACAGAGGTACGGCGTTCACGGCTGACCTAACTCAGGCGATCTTGGAATACAGCCACACAAGCCATCGCCGCACCACTGCGTACCACCCACAGACCAACGGCCTCACCGAGCGTCTAAATAAGACCATCGCCGACATGCTGGCCATGTACGTCGACGACGAACACAAGACGTGGGACGCCATCCTTCCGTACGTGACCTTCGCGTACAACACGGCCGTACAGGAAACGACGCAGATGACGCCATACAAGTTGGTCTACGGACGGAGCCCGGCAACGACGCTCGACGCCATGCTACCAACGTGACCGACGAGGAAAACATCGACGTGACCACCTACCTACAGCGCGCCGAAGAAGCACGACAGCTCGCCCGCCTACGGATAAAGAACCAGCAGACGACTGACAGCCGCCGCTACAACCTTCGACGACGCCACATGGAATACCAACCCGGTGACCGTGTATGGGTATGGACGCCAATACGCCGACGAGGACTTAGTGAGAAGCTTCTTCGACGATACTTCGGACCGTACAGGGTACTTCGACGCCTCGGCGCACTCGACTATGAGGTTGCCCCTGACGGCATTACGAACTCTCAGCAGCGCCGTGCGCGACCTGAAGTCGTCCATGTCGTGCGCCTTAAGCCGTTTTTTGCGCGTTAGCGAGCCTGGGAACTCTATTTTTTCCTTCGTTATTGTAATTTATTTGTGTATGCACTTGTTTTGTTTTTTTGTTTTCTCTTCTATGTTCTTTCATAAGCATCGGGACGATGCTTTTTCAGTGGGGGGCAATGCCACGCCCACTTCTTGTCTTGTTTTGATGTATTCGAGTTTGACCGGCAGGGACGGTTATCAACGCTCGACGCTGTCCGCGAAGTAGCGTTCTAGAAGCGTCGCGATTGTAGTAGATCGGTTTGTTAAGATTGCGCCCCGCACGCGAATGTTCCAGTTTTGTCTAGGGATAACGCCGCCACCAGCGATATTGCTGGAAAGTTCGATAGCGCCTGTATAAAAGCCGACGCGCTTGATCGCTTGTCAGTTGATCGACGGACGACGCCCTGTTCGCCGCTATCAGTTTATTGCTGTAAACTGGAGTTTCATTTTCCGGCCACAAGTTCGGCCAAATAAACAGTTTCACCCTGCAAAGGCCGACTCCTGTCTTCATCGACGTCACGACCACGTGACAATATAAAGACGTAACGCGTTGTTATAGCAGCGATTGTGGTGCGGTTATTGTCGAACCACAAGCGGTCGCAGACCTTGCAGCTGTGGCCGAACGTGTGGTTGAGGAAATCGAGGAAATGTGGTTTTGCCTGCATTATTATCATCATCAAGGGGCTCGAAGAACAAGAGGAAGAAGACTTCTCTTTCGCGCGAACTGCGCCTGTAGCGGTCGCCTCTGGAACTAAGGTTACGCTTACGGCGCGGGACATTGCCGCAGCTTAGGAACCTGGTGAGCCAGCTCCTAAAACAAAAAAAAGTGCATAGAGTGGAGGATATTGCGGAACCGAACACGTGTACGCGGCAAGATCGGTACAATTTTTTTTAACAGCTGAGCTGTTTAAGCTCGACGTTCGCTACGAATTGCTAACATCATCATCATCATCATCATCATCATCATCATCAGCCTGTCTACGCCCACTGCAGGGCAAAGGCCTCTCTCATGTGCCGCCAATCAACCCGCTCTTGTGCTTTCTGCTGCCACGTTATACCTACAAACTTCTTAATCTCATCTACCCACCTAATTTTCTGGCTCCCCCTCACGCGTTTGCCATCTCTTGGAATCCAGTCAGTTACCCTTGATGACCACCGGTTATCCTGCCGACGTGCTACGTGCCCGGCCCATCTCCATTTCACCTTCTTGATTTCAACTACGATATCCTTAACCCCCGTTTGTTCCCTGACCCACTCTGCTCTCTTCCTGTCTCTTAAGGTTACACCTATAATTTTCCTTTCCATCGCTCGCTGCGTCGTCCTCAATTTAAGTTGAACCCTCTTTGTAAGTCTCCAGGTTTCTGCTCCGTAGGTAAGTACCGGTAAGATACAGCTGTTATATACCTTCCTCTTGAGGGATAGTGGTAGACTACCATTCATGATTCGATAATGCTTGCCGAATGAGCCCTATCCCATCCTTATTCTTCTAGTTATTTCACGCTCATGGTTCGGCTCCGCGGTTACTACCTGTCCTAAGTAGACGTACCCCTTTACAACTTCCAGTGTCTCGCCACCTATCGCAAAGCGTTGTTCTCTGCCAAGATTGTTCCACATTACTTTAGTTTTATGCATATTAATTTTCAGACCTACTCTTCTATTTTCCGTATCCAGTTCAGTAATCATGAGCTGTAATTCGTCTCCCGCGTTACTGATCAGTGCAATGTCATCAGCGAATAGCAGGTTACTGAGATACTCTCCATTAATTCTTATCCCTAATTCCTCCCAATCTGGGGCCCTGAAAACCTCCTGTAAACACGCGGTGAATAGCATTGGAGAGATCGTGTCTCCCTGACGTACGCCCTTCTTTATCGGGATTCTGTCGCTTTCATATGAAGGACCATAGTGGCTGTGTATGCGCTGTAGATTTCCTCCATTATGTTTATATAGGCTTCATCGATGCCCTGATTCCGCAGTGCCTGCATGACTGCTGATGTCTCCACCGAATCAAATGCCTTCTCGTAATCTGTGAAGGCTATGTATAGGGGTTGGTTGTATTGTGCTAAAAAAACTATCATAATCATCAACGGCCTCCACTCTATATGACGTCTCGCGTCACCTAGCACCTGGCACAGCTGCGCCTGGCGCGTTCAATGCCATAACACGGCCAGCGCGCGCTCTTTTCGTCCTCTTTTTTATGCCCTGCTTCGCTTCCCGAACACGAGCACGCGCGCTCTCCCGCAGCGCCGATTTTGTCCGGCGTGCGAAGCAATAACTCGGATAGGCGTGAGAACGAGCTCAGAGAGAGAGCGAGTGAAAAAAAAGAGATAGAAAGAAAGTGAAAGAGAGAACTATAGAGAAACAATGGGAATAAGTATTCATGATCGAAGTTCAACGCCCCAAGCGTGTCGGAAGCGCAAGACGGCCACTCTGATGCGTCAGATTGATACGAACCGTGCCGATGACGGACGAGATATGACTTGGGGCACGTCGCGGTATATTTGAAAGACAGTTCACAGAAGACGTGCGTCGACAATGTGATAACGGCCTTCATATTTGGGCAGTAAATTCTATGCGAGGCTCGCTTGAAGAAACTTAGGGAAATGGCTTTTTGAAGTCACGGCCGCGGAGAGGTCGCGGTATACTTCAGCATGCATATTAGCAGAAACAGGCGCTGGCTCAGTCTGGCTGGAACGGAAGAATTGTGTCGATTGTGTGCGAATTTATCCCAAGCCTACGAAGAGCGGACTGATATTCTAATTTGTGCGGCCATAGGTGACGTATCGCACACAAGGATTAAAACACCACATGGCAACAAATGTGTGCTGCTACATGCAACGCTGACTTTAGGCGCCTTTCGTAGAAAGGAGGAGGAAGAAAAGAAAGACGGAAGGACAGGGAGGTTTGCCAGTTCTCAGACCGGCTGGCTACCCTGTGTTTGTGTAAGGGCATTAAAAGAAAATAGAGAAGAGATGTTACAAAAAAGGAAGATAGGAAAAAAAATGTCAGTCTCGCCGCAAGGGCGAAACAATGACTGCGATAGCAAGAAATTGAAATGTCACACGAAGAACCAGATGCAACTCGATTCTTGCAGCGCGCCGCTGAAGCATAATGTAGGACGTAATAAAACAACGCCCATGCATGCACAGGGCAAGCGTGAACTAACACCTGTCACAGTTGTTACGTCTATGTGCTATAAACGATACTGCTTAAAAATCTCTCTCTGAGACTCGTTGTGCGCAAGAGGCGCAACAACGCTTTCAAAGCTTTCCGTGCCGAGGATGGTTTCGGCCAGCGTCCGAGCACCTTTTCCTCCGACAATGGGCGATTATCACGTATATCTAGTGTTTTTGACAGTTCTTACCTTGGTGCACTGAAGCGAGGACACTCACAGAGTACATGGGCGAATGTCTCCTCGCACCTACAGTTACCACATGTCGAGATGCTGGCCATTCCGATTCGAAATGAGTAGGCATTCGTGAAGGCCATCCCGAGCCACAGACGGCAGAGGAGCGTCTCCTGAGCTCTTGTTATTCCCGACGAAAGACGGCGCTGTAGATTCAGGACCAAGTTGTGAAGACGGGTGTTTGTAAATTCCGTCGAGTTCCTCTGTGCCAGTGTCAGTTCTCGTGCAAGTGAACGAAGCCTTGTTGCGGCATCCGTTCTTGACAGCGATATAGCTGCACAATGGGGAGCATCATGAGCAGATCGGGCGGTATCATCAGCACGGTTATTTCCGTAGATACCGCAATGGCCCGGTATCCACAGATAGGTTATTTTGTGCTGCGTCTCTATAGCGCGGTTCAACCAAAAAGTTTAAGACAGTGCATTTGACATAGACGGCTGCATAAATCACCGTCATCCGTGCTGCTCGAAAGTCCGTAGTTGAAGAACCGCCACAGGCGTGGTCACTGTTCTCCGACTCTAAAGCAGCCCTCCAGTGCCTTATGTCACCATATCGTTATGAATCAAATGAACAGTTAGTCGCTGACATAAGACTGTCGAAGCAAGCTCCTGAATTTTTGGCATCGCATGAGGACGACAGTGTTTTTAAAACATGATTACTGCTTCCATTGTACAGTGAGCCGTTCTTTGGTTCACCGTGGCGCCAGCTGTAAGCTGCAGGCCTGGCTCCATGGAACTCATGGTGTGCACAGCTGAGTCACCTGGGTCAGAATATGAAAGCGTGCAAGAACTGCAGTGCCCCGCTGGCGCGGACCTGTCCCACGGACCAGCTCACTACCGAGGTACCTTTTATTAATTTGAGGTCGTTCCTCGTGGCCATATTTAAGTTTTCGTTTGATATAAACGCATGACTGTCGTTGATGCTTGTAGCAACGGAAATGTGGGCCGCTCAGCTGAGCGCGAGGATGAAATTCCAACTACCGGCATCAAGGAAGGATGCAGATAGGAGGGAGCATTGCACGATGCGAAAGAAAGAAATAAAAAAAGAAAGAAGAAAAAAGCTAGAAAGAAAGCACGAAAGAAAGAAAGAAAGAAAGAACGGAAGGAAGAGATGAAGGAAGGGAAGAAAGAAAGAAAGAAAGAAAGAAAGAAAGAAAGAAGAAAGAAAGAAGGAAGAAGGAAGG